>NW_009926902.1:63066-64860 GCF_000696875.1 Nestor notabilis | reverse complement strand
ACCGGCCGCACAGGAGCGGGAGGGAAGCGGCGAGGCACAAGGCGGGCAGAGGGGACGGCGTTGGAGAGCGCAGGACGGCACCGGGAGGAAGGGCAGCGCTAATAAAGAGCTTGTTTTCTCCCTTCCGAATCCACCACCCTCTGAAGGGCAGCGATGAAGCTGCACTCGCTGCCCAGCCAACAGCACCAGGAGCTATGCAGGCCCGTGCAAGGGCAAGGCAGGCCTTAAACCAAGACTTAAACTGCATCTGAGCCGACCCTGCTTGTACATCCCAAGATCCTGGATGCAGGCTGACTGGAGAGGAACACAGCCTTTTTCACAGAAGAATCCCAGCCGGGTTTGGGTGGGAAGGGACCTTAAAGCTCATCCGGTTCCAAGCCCTGCCACGGGCAGGGACACCTTCCACTAGAGCAGGTTGCTCCAAGCCCCTGTGTCCAACCTGGCCTTGAACACTGCCAGGGATGGGGCAGCCACAGCTCCTCTGGGCACCCTGTGCCAGCGCCTCAGCACCCTCACAGGGAAGAGCTTCTGCCTCAGAGCTCATCTCAATCTCCCCTCTGGCAGGTTCAAGCCATTCACCTTGGCCTGTCCTTACAGGCCCTACAGAATCTCTTAACAATGAGAAGTCACAATTACCTAGAATTAATTGATATTCTTTTGTCTGTGATTGTCCTTAATAAATGCTTGTTAAGCACAACACTTTGCACAGTTAAAAAGCCACACTATTATATAGTTAGTCATGCAAACAAAAAAATTACCTTCCTTACCCAGCACAAACAGCAATTTCCACAGAACCTGCCTCTTCAAGGAAGCTGGAAGACAGTGTGGATGCACTCCTTTCACACCCATCCTGCCAATGCTCCAGCAGCCCAGATCAGGGATGCTGAAGTAAGTAACAACCAATAGATGCCAACACCGAAGTCGTAGGAAAGCCATAATGGCAGACACCAGAGGTTCATAAATATTAGGAATAAGGTTTGTGGGTTTCATGAAAAACAAAAATAAAGCTTCAAAAACTACCCTCAACTGCCCTTCCAAGCCTACAGTCAAGCGTCTTTTACAGCTGCCAGTAAGGTTCAAAAGCAGCAAGTATGTAAAAATGAAGTGAAAATATAGGGGACACCTTAGAGCAGCTCCAGTGCCTAAAGGGGATCCAGGAAACCTGAAGAGGGGCTTTGGACAAGGGATGGAGGGACAGGACAAGGGGAATGGCTTGAACCTGCCAGAGAGGAGACTGAGATGAGCTCTTGGGCAGAAGCTCTTCCCTGTGAGGGTGCTGAGGCGCTGGCACAGGGCGCCCAGAGAAGCTGTGGCTGCCCCATCCCTGGCAGTGTTCAAGGGCAGGCTGGACACAGGGGCTTGGAGCAACCTGCTCTAGTGGAAGGTGTTCCTGCTCGTGGCAGGGGTTGGAGCTGGAGGAGCTTTGAGGTCCCTTCCCCACAACCCAGGCTGGGATTCTAGGTACCTTCAGCAGACACCTGAGCAAAACCCACCTTAGGATAAAGACCAAAAAACCCAACCTAAAGAACAACCCAACATAAGCTCACACTTGACCAGCCTGAACACAATTTGCAGCTCCTTCTAAACGCTGGTTCACTACCATATGACAACAGGAGATTTCCCTATTTCTCAGCCACCCAAACGGCCATTTCCCACAGGCATTTCTAAGGTCGGTGCCAGTACCTGGTAACAAAAATAGGTCCAATGAGAAATCCAGGATCAAGCATTACAAACTACACACTTGACTGAACGCAAATCCCGAGAACTCTCTCATGGGGCGCCGACCTTGCGGCT
>NW_009926902.1:18632-62976 GCF_000696875.1 Nestor notabilis | reverse complement strand
AGCGGGATCCGGGCCGCAGTTTCCATCGCGCCGCTCCAGCAGAGCGAGCCGCTTTCACGAGTGGAATCGACCATTTCTCATCCTCCGGGATGACGGACCCTTTTCCCAGGAACCACTTCCAGCGGTTTTTTTTCCAGCCTCTCCGGAGCATCCCCCAGCCTATGCCCCGCTCCCGGCGCTGCAGGCTGGGAATACTCCATCCATCAGCAGCTCGAGGTGCTGCAAGAGCTCCTCCATAGGAAGTAGTAGATCACACTCAGAGGTTGCTCTGTTGAGCTGGCTACTCATCACAACTTGCTACCCTGTGACTTCTTCTAAGGCTTCTTATAAGTAATACTTCTTGTAACGCAACTGCCTTTGCTGGCAGTCCAAACCCCACCATAGGCAGGTCCTGTAATCTCGCTTCACCACCGGAGAGAGAGAGTACAGCAGCTTTAAGGAACCTGTCATGAGTTGGCCTCAGAGCCGGGGCATATAATTGACAGAATAGAACCACAGACTGGTTTGTGGTTGTCCAGGTTTCCTGGAGCCCCTTTAGGCACTGGAGCTGCTCTAAGGTCTCCTTTTAAGGAGCCTTCTCTTCTCCAGGCTGAAAAAGCCTATAGACTTCATGTATAATATTCTGTCCAAAACTACCACGGAGACCTATGCAGCACCTTCACTCAAAGGGATTCTGCCTGGAGTCCACGCACAGCATTGCTTCACTGTGCCCACACCAGCCCTGCCAAGACCTGAGCAGTTTGAGCAGCGACAGCACATTCCCCCTGCCCGACTGCTCCTCCCGTTGTGCAATTAGCACAGATCCGGTCCCAGAACAGGAGAGTCCCTCGGGCCCCGGGACAAGAGCAGCCAGAGGCCACAGCAGCCAACCCAAACAAGTCATTTGGCTCGAAGCCTACGCCGTGTGTCCTGAAGGGCCCTCGACAGCAGCTCCCGGTTACCTTCCCTTCTGCAGGCGGCTGGAAGCACAGAGCATGACACAGACGCACAACAAGGAGGGGGTTCTGAGAGCTGTCAGATCCACTGCTCTGATGGCACAAGATTATGCACCCTTCATTTATCCCACCTAACTAAACACCTGCAAATCATACGCCACCTTCTGCCAAGGACATGGAATACATCCAAAGGATTTTGCTTGACAAAGTCTAACTGACCCTCAAAGAAATTCACATTAAAAAGCAGTGTCATGCAAACCCTCCATTCGGTGTAGCCATTGAAGGGTCAGAATTGCCACTTTTCATTCTACTGCTGAGGTCAAGCCTATCTACACTGCTTTGCAGACCTTCATCAGCAACAAAACCAACCCCCAGTGTGTTTCTACAAGCAACGTAAAGCCTTTTGACTAGGTGAAATGTAATAGTTTGACTTAATGCTCTCTGCAACTGCCTGACAGGAGGATGGAGCCAGGAGGGGGCTGGTCTCTGCTCCCAAGGAACAAGGGATGGGACCAGAGGAAACGGCCTCAAGCTGCCCCAGGGCAGGTTTAGCTGGAGCTGAGGAACAATTCCTTGCCCAGAGGGTGCTCAGGCATTGGAACAGGCTGCCCAGGGCAGGGCTGGAGTCACCGTCCCTGCAAGTGTTCACAGCCCGGGTAGCCGAGGCCTCAGTGCCAGGGGTTAGTGGTGGCCTTGGCAGGGCTGGGAATGGTTGGACTGGATGATCCTAAAGGTCTTTTCCAACCTGGTTGGTTCTGTGATTTTTTTCACACGGGAAGCTGGCTCATCCACAACACTGCATCCAAGCAGCAAAACCCAGCCTGATGCTAAACACGTTCCATACCAGAGGAACACTCCACTGCAACCATTTTCAGCAACAAAGCCCAATCCTTTGTTTTAATCATTGCAGTGAAACAGGTAACACGGGTGTCTGGGATACATCTTAAAAGATACATCTTAAAAATGCTTTGACAATCTTCACAGGGACTGTGCCATGCACAGCCTGCTTTGCTTTACAACCCCAGTGCTCTGGTACCAGCTGCACCAGTAGCAAGACACTATGCACTGCTAAAAGGAAGCCACAAGTTAAAATACACCAGACAGAAACTAAAATAGGGATGGAAAGTAAGGCCAGAAGTGCAGAGGGAGCACAGCACTTGCAAATGCAGCATTCAGCGATTCCCATCTCAAACTATGTTCTGGACTTTCACAGCATCACTTTGCATTTCCTCTTTTCCGAAGAACTCCTTGCAAAAAGACTATTGAATTTCACATTCCTGCACACTCCATCTCTCTAGGCAGACACTATCACTCCAACTAGTTGTTCTTGGATAACAAACAGACTAAATTAGGTCACCTGAACAATTCTTACAGTAATTCAGATGTGGTTTCACTTTTCTGTTGTCAAGATACTGTGCTCCATCCGCTGTTTGTCATTACAGATCAGTTCAATGAGGAAACAAGAGGAGGCATCTGGACCAAAACAACATTGTGCTGGAGGGTACCAGCAATCCAGAGACCAAACTCAAGGTCTCTCTTGAGCCACAGGGTTTGCATTAAGCCAGTGATGTGTGTTCTTCTGTCACTATGCACTTGTCCATTAAAACAAGCCTGAATTCACTGTAGGCAATTCTTTAGTAAGATGACGAACAGAGACATCTCACAACAGTACAGAGAATAGAAGCTACCAGCAAGAAGTCAGCATTTGCTATCAATAATTATCTTACTGTCAGCACAATGAAATCACATTCCTGCCCTAAAAACACTGGATGCTGAGCAGGGAAGGGAATTGGGGTGATGGGATGTGTAGTAAAAATGCAACTCAGTAATTTGTCTTTCTCTCACCAGTAGAGAAACAAAGTTTTTGCATGTCCCTATTGGAGGGGAAATGAGGTTGCAGCAAGTCCATTCAAAGCACATAACACTTAAATGCGCCTCCCATCCTTTGCAGAGCTATCACAAGGGGATGAGAGGATACCGGGCATCAGCTTCACCTGGTTAACCACTTGGAGAAAAGCCAATACAGATCAAACACAGAGCATTATATTCTTCCAGTGCCTAAAGGGGCTCCAGGAAACCTGGAGAGGGGCTTGGGACAAGGGCCTGTAGGGACAGGACAAGGGGAATGGCTTGAACCTGCCAGAGGGGAGATTGAGATGAGCTCTTGGGCAGAAGCTCTTCCCTGTGAGGGTGCTGAGGCGCTGGCACAGGGTGCCCAGAGAAGCTGTGGCTGCCCCATCCCTGGCAGTGTTCAAGGCCAGGTTGGACACAGGGGCTTGGAGCAACCTGCTCTAGTGGAAGGTGTCCCTGCCCGTGGCAGGGGTTGGGGCTGGAGGAGCTTTAAGGTCCCTTCAAGCCCAAACCGGGCTCGTTACAGCAGCTCTCACATGCACGGAAGCAGCACACGTCCTAGGAGCAGAAATCCAGCCAACTGCAGCAGTGATTCCTCACAACCACTCCGTGTGCTTTCAAACTTCAGGAGGTCGGTATCGCTGCTGCAGGAAGGTGATGTGCCTCATTGCCAGGGCTGTTCTGCCATACAGGATAACACAGAGCACTGTACTACCCCTTTTAACTCCTAAGTGTGGATTTTACTACTTCCTTTCACACAGATTATACCTATTGTGTACTTCATAGCCTAAAAGACTCATGTTTCATAAGAATATTTTCTTTTATACTAGAAATACAATAACAAAACAACTTTGACTTGTGCCCATTCAGTAAAGATAAGTAAAGGGGAAATGGGAAAAATAGAGTTAAATCAATTATCTTTACGGTTTTCTACCATGATCCATGCAGAAGATACTGTTTTGAAGGAATTCTCTTATTGGACAGCTTCAAGCAAATCCCCAATTGCACATGATTTTTGATATTCAAGTGTGGCAGATTTTCATCACTGCAATTTACTTAAAAGAACAGAACCAATCTAATTTTTTAAAGGGGAAAAGCATGAAAAGTCTTTCATTTTTTTCTGCATGACTAAGATTATCCTTCCCCTTTCTGCCTGGAGCAGAATTGTTCTGCTGGAACAATTACAAATTAATGTATTTCGCTTATCCATCTGCTTCTCTTTGGCTTAAAAGCAAAACACCTGATTACAACTGGATTTCTACTGAGTAAAATAGGGTAGTCCTAAGTTACCAACTCACTAAACAAACAGTCATCCAGAGAATTAAGTCCACAAGATTCATCTTCCCATTTTAAGTACAGATCTTAGTAGGTCACATCATCCGACACAAGAATTGCAGCCTTCTGCTGCTCCAGAACGTAACTGAAGCAGCTCAGCAGGCAAAAGCAAACCACAGAAGCCACATGTTTTCCCTTCATTCATCTTTTAGGACACTGAAGCATGCAGTACCCTGCCCTCAGAACTACAGTGTGCACCTTCACAGTGCTCAATCTGCCCAGTGAAGGTGGCACAATTAACAAGGTTTATAATTCTCTCATTCCCCCAAGGCCTTTGGTATGGCATGGCCAATATTAAAGCCACCCCCATTTGGTTCTCTGCTGTCTCCCAGCATTTTGATGACTAAAAGCTCATACAGACTCATCAAACTCCACTCAAAGTCTGTAGGTGAAGCAGACCACAGTATAAAACCAGACCACATCACATCATAGGCAAACATTAGCTGTTAAAACTGAGGCAGCAGGCACCGAAGCAGCAGACCATCACCCTAAGAAACTCAGCAGAGCTGCTACAAGTCCTCCCTGCCCCTGCAGTGTTAATACTGACTTATCTGCAGTTTTACCTGCTCCTCTGGGGAAAAGACAAGAGTTCCCACTCTTTGCAGCCCTGCAATCAACTTCTCAAATGATCCCAAAACTCAGCTTCCACTTTAATCAAAGCTGCTAACCTAGAATCCCCGACTGGTTTGGGTTGGAAGGTACCATAAAGCTCAAGGCCAGGTTGGACACAGGGGCTTGGAGCAACCTGCTCTAGTGGAAGGTGTCCCTGCCTGTGGCAGGGGTTGGGACTGGAGGAGCTTTAAGGTCCCTTCCAACACAAACCAGGCTGGGATTGTGTGATAATGTGAAATCAACTTGAGTAGTGGTGTTTTCAAGCAATCCTGGAGCTAAGCAGCTGCAAAGGTTTAGCAAATACAAAGAGCATGAGTTGGGGCTGGTGCTTTTCTGAAAACTACATACTGATCCAAGGGGCACTCAAATAAAAAACACACTCTGCAGGTCAGCAGATCTAACCAGGTTCAATTCCCACACAGCTTGCTCGAGCCTTGATTTACCCAGCAGCTACACCTGCACACCTACCTTCACCTTCACAGCTCTGCCACTTCTGCAGCTCCAGCCTGGGTCCACCCTTCATGAATTCTACTGAGCAAACCTTTCTCTTATCCACCCCAGATGCTTTTCTTTGGCTTCAGGAAGTTACACAATGCAGGATAAATGTGTGTGTTGAGTTTACTTACATTTCTGCCTGTAGCACATGGTTCTCTGTGAGCTCCACGCACAGCCACCAAAGAGAATGGAACTACTCCCATACATTTGGAAGAAGGAAGGGAAGGGAAGGCTAGAATTAGACCAGAAAATCAGTCTTTAGAAATGCACCCAGTGACAGATAATAGCTGCTTGTACGTACAAGCCAGTAATAACAGGCCTGGGAGTCTGTCAAGAGTTGACTTGTCAAAAATAACACAGGACACAGGAAGTCGAAAGCTGGGGAATAAAAAACTAGAACTACAAACCCCAAAACACCACAGAAACCCCTCTGGCTGCATTAGGCTTGGCCAGGGCCATGCACCAGACATCCCAGGAGAGCACAGGCACACGAGGACCATGCTTTTGCAGGCCCTGCTCTACCAAGGTGCTGAAAGTGCTTACTACCATGTGGACAGCACCAGCTGGTAACAGCAAGCTTTTTGCCACCAGGCAGCACTGAAGCCTCTATCACGGTGTCTATCAGGTGTGAGAACACTGTCAACTGCTCTCCTGTATCAGTCTTCTCACAGTGCAGCAAGGTTTGAGTTGAGAAACAAGTTACAAGCACCTGCATGTGCTGCTCTAATCTCCTCTGACACAACAGACCGCATCTCACACACCACCAAGGCAGAGATTTGCTTCTGTAACTCTTTAAGAGGCTGTGGGATGGATCCTGCATACCTTTTTGGTGTTTAAGTATCACAGTACAGTGGAAAACCTCCAGGTCCTTATTACACAGAAGCTGCAACAACATGAGACAGCAGCCAAGGAGCTGAAAGGGCTCCAGTGTTCCCTTCTAGATTCGCAGGAGTGTTAAGCAGGGGATGGTGGCAGGAGGCAGAGATCTGAAACACAGGTTTACATCAGCTGGAAAATGCTATTAAATACCAGCATTTCAGTACTTCCAACACGTTTCTCTACGTTCAGTCTGACTCTTAAGTAATAGACACAGGCACTGCTTGAACACAAGATTATAACCTGAACACCAGTATTTTCCATGGATGAGATTTCTTACAGGAACTTCTAAGACACATGTATTTGTCCTAATGCAGTAAGACAGTTCACAAATCCCCCCTTACAGGTACACCGTTTCACACCCTGTTTTTTACATCCCGTTGCTGGCAAGAAGCATTATGATGGACTGAAGTCCTATCTGAAGTCCTACCAAGCAGTTTTAATGCAGAAGACTTATCTTTCAACACTTCAGAAGCTCTGCCTGAAACAGAAGCACTTATTAACTCAGAGACCACGAAGAAACACACTTTTATCTATGAAGTTTGATTAGCCCAGTTCTGAAAGGAAAAACCACCTCCTGAAGCCAGCCCTTCCACCACACAAGACTATAAATCATGATGTTTCCTCCCTGTCCTCCACTTCTGCTCTCGCCCTCTCCCATTCTTCAAACTGTTTCCATGCCCTTTCATTAAAAGGATAAGAAAATTAACATCATTTTCTAACACACACCCACAAAAGGGGGATGGGGGCTGGAAAATTCCCTTCCTTGCTTTTGCTGGTGTAGCTCCAAAGCTAAGCAAGCCCAGCTGCTCAGGAAATACCATTGTCATGAACACATTATTGAACGTGGAAGAATCAATGGAGATCCCTGTCAGAAGTTTCCCATGCTGCAGGCAGGCCAGCAATGGTCCAGCTCTTACGAAACACTTCTCAGCCATGTTTAGCAACTTCATCCTTCAAAATCCAGGCACGTGATCAAAATTCCTTGAGAAGAAATAAAATCACACATAGAAGCGAATTTGAGTCATTCCAGTGGGAAGTGGGAGCTGCTCTTCATTACTAGTACCCAACCTAACACTACTGTTCACTACGTATTGCACTTACTCCAGACCAAGCAAGAAAAACAGACTTTTAGCTGAACATGACTACCTCTCAAATAGCAAAACCTTCTCAGTTTGTGACTGGCTGCTGCTTGGATTCTGCGTTGACAACACAGAAAACACATTAAAGGGCAGTTTCAGCCTATTTTGTTATAGATACCTGTATGCTACTGAGGTTTCTCTTACTCAGCTGACAGTGATGGACAATTTCATGAGGCCAAAGCTCCTAAAGGTGCTGGGGGCTCTCCACAGCAGCTGTGATGAAGAGATTTCCCACATCACCTATGCTATTTATCTCAAAATCGTGTAATTCCATGGGACAAATACTGTCATCAGTCTTCACAGCAGAAAGCTAAGGGTAGATAGACCATCTAGAGCTATCTACTCCCACCCCAGGTTTCTTGTAGCCCCTTTAGGCACTGGAGCTGCTCTAAGGTGTCCCCTTGAGGAGCCTTCTCTTCTCCAGCTGCCCCAGCCCAGCTCTCTCAGCCTGGCTCCAGAGCAGAGGTAAACATCTAAAGTACTTGAAGAACAGCTTATAAAAGGATGACTCATATATACATCCTAAGAAAGATTTCTGAATCCCTCAAAACACCATAAAAGCAAAGTCTCTACATGGGCCATTGAAAACCCTCAGGAGAAGCAGAGTATTCAGCTCGCCGGGATAAGGAAGTCAAATAACCCTGTCAATGCAGGCATTGCTTAACTATGCCACAGCTTGAGAAGTTGAGAAAATGTTGGTTTTCTTGTTATTATTGAAGCTTTTATGTTTAGGAATCAAAGGTGAATTCCAAGAGAGATACAGAACACTACAATAGTGGGAGAAACACTACTGGCAAACACAGTCTATGGAAAAATCTTCCATACTAAATTGCTGTCACATCAGAAAGCCATCCTGGGCTGCTACATGCACATGTGCCAGTAAGAGATGACAAATGCCTATAAAGCAAAAGAATCCTAACTGTTGTTAGGACCAGGTAGGGATGACAGCTCAGAAGCTATTTCACTTAAAGGTCTTCAATTCCTCATCACAGAAGCACTATTCAGAGAAATTCCCTTCTCAGCTTTCTCTCAGAGACTGTCTAACACAGTGTGATGGAGAGCAGGAGAGCATCTTCACCTTCACTCAAGTGCTTGTTTCATCAGTGGTACCACAAGGAAAGCCTAAAGACATGCACAGACAGCTCTGAGCTATCACCCTTGGGTATTCCCACATTAACTTGAACTATGCTTTTCAGACTTTTTTTCAGAACAACACATCCCAGAGGTTTTTTGTTGCCAACTAATATATGTAATACCCTTGACTACATTGAGGGGAGCTCAGGCTATACTTTTGCTACATTCTGCTCTACACCAGCTTTGCTACAATAAGCACATCATTCCACCACATAATTCTCTGGATGCAAAGAGGAGTTGTCAAACTCATCCAGCAAGGTCAAGCATTCAGAAGAGTTCAAGTTGTGCAGCACATTCCTCACCAGGTCAGGGAGAACACACCCCAGCTCCTGGCTTTCCATTTCTGCACAAACAAAGGCTTGAAAGTCAGTTACTCACCTTGAGTTACAGCTCCAACCCCACACCAGGCACCCCAGCTTACTCCAGTGCTGCATTAAGTATTGGTAATCAAACTGCTAATTTGGGCTGCTTTGGTTATTCTAAACTGACTTCTCTGTAGAAGAATTACTTTGAACACCACTTTGCACGTTATAAATACTTAACTCATCACTAATTGCTCTGAAAAGTAAAGTTGATTTCTACAATTCCTCAATTCTGCCACATTAACTGAAACATACCTGGAATGGTTCTCCCACTGCTGCCTCTTACTCTTGACACAGACCAGGGAAAGCTAAAGCTGACAACACAAATATCCATATTCTGTCCTGCAAACAGTGCAAAGAAACCATGCTGGGCACTACAGCATCTACACACTGAGGAATCCAGCATTCTTAATACTCATATTCAGAACTCTTACCAGACAGCTTAACTGAAAAGACATCCCAGGATTCAACAGCAAGGCTCCTTAAACAAATAAAGGTTCACATACTGCTGAAAGAAAGCAGTATCATAAGAACCAGCATCCTGGACAGCCAGTCCAAGGAGAACCCTTCAAATACCATTAGCATTAAACCACTGAAGTTTACTGCATATGCACTAGCCAAGCATCCATCAGTTTTCTCTGCTTCCAAAACACAAGTTTCACCCCACATCAACCTAAGCTAACAGTTGCACTAGTGATGCTAGCAAGCATGCTGACCTCTGGTAAAAGGTACCCCTCTAGCCAGCTGTTATTCAGTAGCACCTCAAAACACTGCCCCCAATGTGTATTTGAAGACTGGGTCATCCAAATCGTTGCATGAGGATGATGTTGCATCTTCCCATTAACTTGCTTTTATACCCAGTTGAGTAAATTTCTTGTAAAAGCATTCTGCAAAACTTAAGTACTCTGCTGCTCCTATTCTGAACTATTCTATTAGCCTGAAGTTGCAGCATTTGTTAATGGGCCAGATCACTTTGCAGAAATTAACTTCTGGCTTACAGCCTCTCAAGTTTGGACACGGAACAAGCTTTGTGAACCAGAGTCCTGAAGGGCTGGCAAGTAAGAGAAAATAAAGAGAACCCACATCTTGAAGCTGAAGATTCAAAGGCTGCTTTTAAATGAAGATTAGTCCTAGCAGATGAAAGCTGAAGAGGTGATGTATTTGCCTTCCTGCATACAGAGAATGCGACATGTCAAAAATGCATTCAAAAATTCAAGTCTTGTCCACCTTGAGAAACAATGAATAGTTCTATTTTCCCTTCCCTTCTTATCGGGAAAGGATTTTCAAGTATGCCTCTTAAGCTTCTACTATGGCTTTTATGTCCAAGTTGAATGGTTTGCTCTTGGCATTTGTGAAACCAAACACCAACAGATAATGACCAGAAGGAAATTCTCATTCAGATGCTTTACACCCTCTTGATTCTTACAACAACTTTGTAGCCATCTTACATCACACACACTTGCCTGCACTGTGATTCCCACTTCTTATTACACAGCAAAAGTCCCCAGTGTTATACCTTATAACCATATAACTAGATAGTTCAAAGTTTAGCATATACATATTAAATGTTATTTCAACAAGGAATACCACAAGAGAAAGCCCCAACAAACACTTGGTATCTATTTCTAAACCAAATACATAGTATGCTACTCTTGATGGCTTATACAAACACTCACATGCTAATCTCAGACTAGGTTATGATAAACCAGGTAATGCTGGTTTATTAATATGGTTACTATAGCAAGTAATTTGAATAGCAGATACTGTGAAATGTGTTAGAAGTAATCCCATTTACAACAACTTGAGATACAACTCAGCCAAGGCTGCCTGTGCACTTCTTATCCCATACATGTACCCAAGAGTCACATAAATCACCATGGGAGGTGAATAAATCACCATGGGAGGTGAATAAAGCAAACTGGGAGGTGAATAAAGCAAACTGGGAGGGGAATAAAGCAAACTGGGAGGTGAATAAAGCAAACTGGGAGGTGAATAAAGCAAACTGGGAGGTGAATAAAGCAAACTGGGAGGTGAATAAAGCAAACTGAGAGGTGAATAAAGCAAACTGGGAGGTGAATAAAGCAAACTGGGAGGTGAATAAAGCAAACTGGGAGGTGAATAAAGCAAACTGGGAGGTGAATAAAGCAAACTGGGAGGTGAATAAAGCAAACTGGGAGGTGAATAAAGCAAACTGGCACTGCTTTGCAGGGGAGTCCATTGAGTGCATGCAAAGAGTCACTTCATGTCACCAAGTTATGAGCAGCAAGCTCTTTTAGTGATTATTCAACACTTCATTATCATCTTGGCACCAGGAACAGTATAAGAATTGGGACAAATATTATTAGATCCCAGATTTTGGGTTGTACGCATAGCCAGAAGGGGCAGACACTGAGAAAACTTCCCCATTTCTCCCCCTAACTTCAAGCATTTGAGAAGAAAAGGATTTCTGAGGAAGGGAAAAAAGGAAGGAAAACCCCCCAAACCACATCACCACTCTTCAGTAGCTCACTGAAACACAGATGAATTGAGTAAGCTCGTTTGAAGGTTTGCCAGGTTTTTTTGTATTTGGGCACTTTCAGGATATTTGGGGTTTAAATTAACTTTTAAGTTACAAATTGTATAATCAGAGCACTCCTGAATAATGTTTAATTAAGACCCAAATGCCATAACAAAGGCTGTCAGTTAGAAATATATTTCTACATACACTTTAGATGTGAAAAACCTTTATTCAAACTATAAAGTGATCTGAAATTCAGTGAATCTGGGAAATTATTTAACAAAGCAGCAGAAGATTCAGATCTTCTGAATCAACCCTGACTTCCAGAACATACATGGTTTACTGAATCAGACTGGTTGGGGTTAGAAGGGAGCTTAAAGCTCCTTCAGTTCCAATCCCTGCCACGGGCAGGGACACCTTCCACTAGAGCAGGTTGCTCCAAGCCCCTGTGTCCAACCTGGCCTGAACCATTAGTAGATATAATTCTGCCCTCACCAGTATAAAAATAAAAGAAGCCCTCACAAATCTTTAGTCAGTCATTACCCATACGAGTAATTTTCACAACAGCCAAGGCAAGCAAATACATCCCAGTCAGAGTGAGCTTAGTCCATTCTGTCTGCCAGCTCCTGCGTAAGGAATCACTAGGCTGACAGTGGCTGTTAGATATATCTAAGATGTGCACACTTAAAGTTGAAAGCTGGAAAAGGATGTCAAAGATGTCAAAGAAAGCTAAAACCAAAGCAGCTTATTGCCTTACTTGCACCCTTTTATCTAGGTAATACAATACATTGAAGGTCTGAAACATTCACTGCAAATCAATCAGATACCCCTAGTTTGGACTATGGCTTTATGGCAACAAAGAGTCCATCATGCTGATGGGCACGATGACTTCAAGCACTGAAGAAACTCTGGGGTTTGTGGCTTTTTGGTGGGCTTGGGGGTTGGTTGATGATCTTTTTTCTTGGTTGGTTGGGATTTTTGTGTCTTTTGGGGTTTTGTTTTAAATCTGTGGGTAGGAGAATATCGCAGCATCACAGAATCATTTGGGCTGAAAGGACCTCTGGAGAACATCCAGTCCAACTCCCTGCCAAGGCAGGGCCACCCAGAGCAGGTTACACAGGAAATTAATTCAATTCAAAACTACTGACAGCAATGAAAGAGCATGTTCCTGACCTCAAAACCTGTCCCTTGTCATTGTTCACTGAAATTGGGAAGGAAATCGCATGAAGAATTTACTTAAGAGCGAAGCATTGCAACTGCTGTCCCACTACACCAGCACATGGAGGAGAACTGCTCTTGGGACTTTTTAGAAGTTACAACATAGGGACTGGAACTGGATGAGCTTTAAGGTCCCTTCTAACCCAAACCAGGCTGGGATTCTATGATTCTGTCCCAAAAGCAGCAGTGAGGGTGCAGAAGGCTACACACTGATTTAGCCTTAGTGATTCAGTAACAGAGCACCCCTTGCACATGGGTAGCCTTTCATACATCTACTAGCACTTTCAAGTCCTTCCCCTTGTACAACATTAGTTTGTACTAATGCCACAAGACCTTCACATGTGAAAAAGCAGACGTAGATGGCGTTAGGATTTGCTAACACTCGTTCTAATCATAGCAAGATCCAACTTCTGAAAGAAATTCAGTTATTCCTACAAATTTAACTAATCAGATCTAAGACTGTTGATCTTATATTACCATCAAATCCCTATCGCTCAGGTTTTTTACACAGCAATGTTGGCAAAAGGTCTGCTTCTTAATTCCAAGTAAGCTTTTGTATACATTCTTATATTATTCAGGGCAGGGTGCTCACGCACCATGTCAACTAAAAGCTAACGAATAATAGCTGTAGAAGAGTGATGGACACTTAAAATATACCAAGTAGGTATTTAGACAGGTAACTTCAGATTATTTTTGTTTCTTAAAACTGGAGCTAACAATTAGCTTGAAGGTAATTTCAGATTATTCTGAAGTTAACAACAAGATAGCCAAGAGCTCAAAGTCATGCTCAAGTTTTGTGCTCTTCTGAATAACCCAACCACTCCACACTCAACATCAGCTGTTGGATTTAACACAGCAGCCAAAGATACTTTTTAGTTGGGGGGTGAGGTTGAAAGTTTAATGCAACTGGAATTTCCTACTGAGACCAGCAACATGCAACTTCAACTCCTACAGACACTCTGACACTGATGAAACAAGCTCTAAAAGCAAAATGTATCTAGATTTCTTGCTTGGTTTCTGCTGTGTGCAAGATGTTTCTCCTCATAGTCTTGAAGAGAAGCTGAGCATAGAGTCATGCTACCCAAAATATTAAAGAAATCCAGCAGAATACAGCATGGGCCAAGCAGCTTAAGAACAAGCTGTGTACATGTTGTCCCCACTGCTCTCACCAGCCATACAGTCAGAGAAAACCTGAGGTTGGATGGGACCTCTGAAGATCAACTACTCTAATCCACTGCTCAAAGCAGGTCCAGTTACAGCAGGCTGCTCAGGGCCACATTTCCTCAACTTTTAAATAACTCAAAGAATGGAGATTCCACAACCTGTCGGCAACTCATTCCAGTATCTGACCATCCCTATGGTCACAAAATTCCTCCTTGTATCTACTCAGAATCTGCCATTTCCCAACTTGTCTGCTGCCTCTTGTCTTCCTGCTGTGCACCCCCAAGAAGAGTATGGCTCCTTCTCCATATGCTCCCACAAAGTTACAGACAAGCAGTAAGATTATTACCCTTCTTATTCTTAGATGTATCACACTTCCCTTTGCCAGGCTGAACAAACCCAGTCCACTCCACATCTCACCACAGGTTACGGGCATCAGCTCTGTCTTGGCAGCTCTTTAACTCCAATATGACAGTGTACTTCTTGCTCAGAAACCCAAAACAGGACACAGCTACCCAGCTGTCATCTCAGGAATACTAAATAGAGGGAGCAAGGATGACTTTCCTTGGCCTTCTGGCTACACTCTTGGTAGTAAGCCCCAGGTACACTTGGCCTTCTCTGCAAGGGCACACTGCTGACTCCCACCCCGTGTCTCACCAACTTAGCTTCAAGCATATGGTAGGAGATCACGTCAAAGGCTTCCCTAAAACACAGGCATACAACATACACCGCTGTGCTGTTGTCCACAGAGCCAACCACATGATCACAGAAGGCAACAGTGTGAGGCACAAAACCTACCCTGACGGGTCACCACCAGGCCTGCTGCTCACAGATTTGAGTACACTGGTCTCAAAGGGGAAAAAGAGTTAACAGGGTTTATTACAAGAGCTTTAAAGCCAGAACTAAAGGCAAAATCATAAGCGACTGATCTAAATATTTACCTTCTTTCAGCTGTTGAACACATACAAGGAGTCTGTTCTTCACACAGGCCTCAGAATGACCCACTGATACAAGTAAAAGCTGATGCTCACACCCATGTGTGTGTGTATGAAGTATTCATGTAGATGAAACCTTTAATTCATGAAGGGTTTTATGCAGGTGCTTAAAGACACCTAATGAAATATTTATTGCTCTTTTGAAGAACTCAAGCCTTTTCCAACACACATATTCCTAGCTTAAAGTATTCTTGAATCTCTATATTCCTACTTTACAGCAAATTACAACCTTGCTCATCTATTGCTTTAAGTATTTATATTCGCAATGAAAAGAACTCCAGCAGTTTCACATGTATTCCTGATTTAACTCTTCAACAAATATAAAGCTAAAGGTTAATCTTGAGACAGGGAAACAGATGTTCAGTCAAGAGGAAATTTTTCTCAAGAGGAGATACCCAGGAAGTTTGTCTTTCCAATGTGCTCCAGCCCACAGAATTTCCCACCACACTTATCCAACTGGGAAAAATTAGGAATCGGCCTCCAATTTAGCTGTGTATTTAGCAGAAATACCAACTTTGAGAACTTAAGCATGTCGTATTATAAAGCACTTCAAACATTATTAAAAAGCATTCATAACATTATACTATATATATATTAAGCAAACATGCTTTCTATTAATAACATAATTCTTGTTACAAGCTTCAAAATAAGCTTTCATTAGTTTAAAATTAAAGCCATTAAGTTGTTTAAGCTTAAATGATAAACAGAGCACTCAGTCCAGCTTCTAAACCGTGTAACACTGCACAGGTAAGTTAAACACCCTTGGATAAGCTTGCTAAGTGGGGAAGAAGGCCTTCAGAAAGGAAGAGGTGGTATTTTCCTTCTGAGCTAGTTCCTGTTTGTAACTAGAGGACCTGGGCAAAGAAAAGCAGCCAACAGTGCCAAAGATGTTTACAGCTCGTAGGAATCCTCTTTACACCACTCACAGAATGGCTGAGGTTGGGAAGAACCTCTCCTGATAATCCAGCCCAAGCCTCCTGCTGGGGCAGGGTCACTGGGAACAGGCTGTCCAGGGCTGTGTCCCGCTGGAGTCTGGATATCCCCACGGATGGAGACTCCACAGCCTCTCGGGCAGCCTGTTCCACTATTTGACCAGTCACATGGTCAAAGAGCATCTTCTTGAGTTCAGATGGAATTTCACATGCTGCAGTTTGTGCCCGTTGCCTCTTGTCCCATCACTATGCACTGCTGAGTCTGCCTCCTCCTTCATCCCCTCCCATCAGGTACCTGGCACATTGGTACAGTCATTCCCAAGCCTTTTCCCCTCTAGGCTGAGCAGCCCCAGCTCTCTCAGCTTCTCCTCATACAAAAGATGCTCCAGTCCTTTAGTCATCTTTGCGGCCTTGTGCTGAACTTGCTTGAGGAAATCCGTATCTTGCTTGTAGAGGGGAGCTCACAACTACTAGGAGTACTCCAGATGCAGCCTCACTGGCACTGGATAGAGGAAGGATCTCCTCCCTCTGCCTCCTTCAGTAGTTCTTTGGAAAAGGAATTCAATTGTGCCTTTCACGTCTTACAACCATGGCAATCATTAGAATTAAGTAAGCTGAGGCTAGGCTAAGGACTGCCTTTTCATGATCTACTATGCATGTTTCTTACATCTAGGAGAATTTTTGTTCATGTTAAAATTTAACCTCTTGTACTTGCCAGCTCTTGCTTCATTC
The DNA here is from genome assembly GCF_000696875.1 of Nestor notabilis. Classification (NCBI taxonomy): domain Eukaryota; kingdom Metazoa; phylum Chordata; class Aves; order Psittaciformes; family Psittacidae; genus Nestor; species Nestor notabilis. Next base: position 46,699 of record NW_009926902.1, on the reverse strand, counting down.
AGCATGAGAAAACACAAAACCACTCAGGTAAACCCACAACAACATAGCTTCGTCATAGCACACATTGCTAGCATGCAGACACCACAAAGCTAGCTCTGCCTCAAGCTTAGCATTTTCCACATGCCAAAATGAAATACATCTCTATGTACCTTGCTTGGCAAACATCCAGCTGCAGCAGCCACTACGTGCTAGTTACTTGCCATAGTAGAAGACTGCTTCAAAATGAAGATAAAATATCTACCCCCAAAAAGTAGGGGATTAGATATTCATTTGTGTTCCTCACATTAAAGCCAGAAACCTACTAATGATGGGACATCCTCTAGAACAGTCTGAAATCCCTTGAGGCTCTACCACATCCTCTCTCTCAGATATCTGGCAACCCAACAAAACACAAGAGCTCTGCACCAAGCCACGAAGCACAAGAACAGGAGCTGAAGGGGACAATATAGAAGCAGGACAGATACAAAGTTTGTGGCTAATCACACCATATGTAGTCAACTCCTGACCTCCAGGCTACTCAGTGTCCCATTGCAGAAAGTTCTCTAAGAAGGAAGACTATTTGCAGAGTAATTTAAAGAGAAGTAGGATCAGATATTCTTGCAAATTCTTTTGCATTTAACATGTTATGCTGTAACATAAACAGCAGCAGAACTTTAGGCAAGGACATACTTGCCTATCTACAAATAGTACAAGTATTGTCACTTTCTGCTCTTTCCAAACAAACAGGCAAGAGCACATCCAACTGCAAGCAGAGCAAACTGTGCTCATCCACCACCCAACTCACTGTGGGAAATACTTGTTTCCAGTACCGGATACACACAGAAACGCTTCTTAGACAGTCTCTGCTTCAACCAAAGCACCATCTTCTTCCAGCTGGCAGCCCCTGCCCAGACAACAACATCCTCACTTTGATCTCCATCAATTTACGTGTCAAACTCTCCAGCAGCAAGAAGACTGTTATCACTGACACCAATTGCTATCATTGGTACAACAACTGCTCGTTTGCTTTCTCAGCCAAACTGCAAGACAGATCTGTCTATTCAGTTCAAGCTGGAAAACTCCATCTCCCAATAGGCTTGCACTACCTCATCATGGCAACACCCATATAGATACTCGTGTTCATCGTGGTAATACTCATCGCATTAAGCCATCTTTCCTAAGCTGGTTACGGCCACATGCTATCTACCATCTGACCTTCACTTCTTTAGCAACACTACATTTTACTTAGCATCCTCACAACTCTTTCAAGCACACACTTAACCTAGAAATACTCTGTTGTACGTGTCACTTAGGTGATATTTTTTCCACTCAAACAAAGCAGGAGAAGTGATTTGTGTTTCGTTTTGTGTGATAAGCCCTTCAAGGCAGTTTCTGCAATACCAAATCACTGCAGGTAATTGAGATTCTCCTTCAGTTCCAACATTGCTCCAGCAAGCACAAGGGACTGGAAAGATGCTCTTTGGTATTCCAGCAGGCATGCCAGTGGATTATGACCTTCCCATCTGATGATATTTTGTACGTGTGCTTTGTAATGGTATTCCACACCTCAGTATCCACAGCTACAAGGTTCACGTGAATGTATCAGCTACACAAAAATTACTTCCTCAGTTCCTTGTCCAGTATTCAAACAGAAACCAATTCTTTACATCACTTTGACATCCAAAAAGATTAATTTCATTTTCAGGTAGCATTGTTAAACCAAAAACCTGAAAAGGGGATTTTCTATTTACTGTAGAAAAATACTACTCCAGTGAGGAGGAAGAGGAGGAGCACATCTGGAGCAAGCACAAACCAAAGCAACACATAGTTCCACAGACATTTGATTACAGAAGCACCAATCTGGAAAAACAAGCAGGAGACCTGCCTGTTGGGAGACCTGGGGTCAGCAGCACTGGAGAGGAGCCTGGGTGGGAGGGAGGGCCAGGAAGGGAAGGAAGCACAACAGGCGACTGATAAGATCAGGCGCCTGCGCCCGAGAATCTGACACGACTCCAGCTTCCAACCTAATAGAGAACATCTTTAAGAGCAACACTGAACACCCATGGAGAGGGCGCAGGCACGGAGGTTCAGCCCTGAGGTCACGTCACAAACCGGCCTCCAACTCTGCTCCTGAAAGGAATGTAAATTCATGTTCTGCTCCTGCGAAGATGGAAGGTGCCCTCCAAGGCTTCACTGGCCATGTGGCAAGGTGCAGTTTGAATTCAATTTGGGGAAGCAATCCCAGTGAGCAGTACAGACCCATTTCGTCTGCTGAAACCCATTTAAGATATGAAAAGTACAGGAATATATGACTTTTTATAAAGTCATGTAGTTACAAGACAAGGGGAATGGCTTGAACCTGCCAGAAGGGAGATTGAGATGAGCTCTTGGGCAGAAGCTCTTCCCTGTGAGGGTGCTGAGGCGCTGGCACAGGGTGCCCAGAGAAGCTGTGGCTGCCCCATCCCTGGCAGTGTTCAAGGCCAGGTTGGACACAGGGGCTTGGAGCAACCTGCTCTAGTGGAAGGTGTCCCTGCCCGGGGCAGGGGTTGGAGCTGGATGAGGTCCCTTCAACCCAAAACACTCTGTGGTTCTATGATTCCAAAAATACCATCATAATGCAGTGAGCTTCCCAGTCTCCAAAGATTTCGTCTTTCTAGAGGACCTAGTAAAAGGGATATGACTCTTCAATGAAAAGACCTGCTACTGCTTCTCTAACCACCTTGGAAAAGAGCCATCATCCCTCTCTCACCAGCGTGCAGGCTCCCAGAACAGCAGCATCACAGCTCTGTGCAAAGCAGCAATACCAATGGGCTAGAAAACCAAGGACATGGCAGCAAAGAAAGAAATCAATGCCTTCACCTTCCTAAACACATCAGCAGCTCTTTGGAGAGATACAAGCAAGGGATCAAGTCCCATTACCTTTTCATAGTGAAGGTTTTGTACTGCCCAACAGTTCACAAGATCACTCCGACCAGAAAGAAGCTATTTGCTCCCAGTGTTAGCAGTTTTGGTAACAAAGCCAGGTCTCTACCTTGTTTTCCACGTTAAGATTCTTGTTTCAGCTTTAGCTAGGCCGTTTTCAGTAAAAACAACTACCTTTGGAGACCTGCTTAGAGTAATGTTACAATTTCACTCATGTACCTCAGCACTCCAACACCCACTGAACATTTACCACTTCCTTACTATATAATTAGACCTCTAGAATGCTATGAATTTTTACCTCATCCCCATTGCTTTATGTTAGATGATACACTTCATTTTATCCTCATTCCATACCTTACGTTGTATCCTCATTCCATACCTTACACCAGTTTAACTCGTTAAATAACATTCTTCACACAAAATCTCGTCCTTGCTTAAAATACAAACTTCTCAAAAGCAATGAATATCCACAAAATCTCAGACAAATGCTGTGGAAGGGAAGGGTGGCTCCTCCAGGCAGTTCTTATGCCCTGAAATCCACCAGGACCAGCACATTTAAACTCAAATAAACCCACAAAATAGCAAGATTTCCCCAGAAATGATGGCACATTCAGGAAGAAGTGCCACTAAGCAGGGAAGAACTAATGGTGGGAGAGGAGCAGAGCTGGGAATTGTGTGTCACCTCCAGCTAAAACTCTGTACTTCACAATAACCCAGCCTAGGCACGTCCTAAGTCTGCATCATGAAATCGAGTGTTGGTAAAGTTATCACCAAATAAGCAGGAAATAAACTCTCTATTTAGTGACCTAAAACAGCAGTGAAAAACATCTTAATATACAAAGATTTTGCTTTTAATTATTCCCTGTGCTCCAAGTAATTCGCACTATTTACACAGTGATTCATACCACTTGCTTCTGTGCCGAACACGTTTTAGGAAGTACAGTAATAAGTCTACAAACAAGAAGCATTTTAATTGCATAATATTTCAAATTATACTTCTTTTTACTCTGGGATAGCATTAAAACTGCAATGAGATTGCTTTTACATGTATCTAGGAATGCAGAGAGCCCAGGGAACAGCCAGAAGGCAAATGCTTGTAAGAAGTAGGTCACTCCTGCTGCTTCAAAGTTATTTACAATCCCCAAACAACATGTTATGGACACAGCATTAATGTTACAGGTATTACGGTCAAACCAAGCACATGCACTTAAAGATAGGAGCAAAATGTTGCATCTCAGAAGCCACTCAAATAATAGAGACTGACTTCAAACAGCCCCTTTCTTAAAGGCACTAATATAACAGCACTTAATGTTACATTTAGGCAAAACCATAGTTAAATGAGGTACAAGTGTCCAAAGTGCCGTAGACAAAACATCAAGGTGTGTTCCACGAGAGCTTGTACTCATGGGCTTTGGAAGGAATCACAGAATCCCACAATGGTTTGTGTTGGAAGGGACCTTAAAGCCCATCCGGTTCCAACCCCTGCCACGGGCAGGGACACCTTCCACTAGAGCAGGTTGCTCCAAGCCCCTGTGTCCAACCTGGCCTTGAACACTGCCAGGGATGGGGCAGCCACAGCTTCTCTGGGCACCCTGTGCCAGCGCCTCGGCACCCTCACAGGGAAGAGCTTCTGCCCAAGAGCTCATCTCAATCTCCCCTCTGGCAGGTTCAAGCCATTCCCCTTGTCCTGTCCCTACAGGTCCTGATGAAGAGTCCCTCTTCAGCATCCTTGTAGACCCTTCACCTACTCAGAACGCTTCAGAAAGCACAGATTCAGTCTTAAGGAAAGCTTGTATTTGACTACTTCTCCCTATTTTCTAGACAAAGAAAACCCCCACAGTTAGTTCCAAACTTCTAATTCACAGGAGGCCAGACATTTTGCCAGCTCCATGTTAGCTGTAGCTGATTTGCAATAGCTCTTCTGGCATATCAACAACAGCATTTGAAAGACCACGCCTTCACCACAACACGATGCTCTCTATTTTCTCACAGCACTTGGGGAAATCACTCTTTACAGACAGCCATCGTACACTGAAGAGTTAAAAAAACCCCACAGCTATAAAAGCCAGTCCTTCACAAAGCTGACCATGCTGCAGTGCAACATTCAGCTCTGCTTGGGAGTCCAGCTCCGTAGTCTTCACATCAGAGTACACTTTGAGCAGGTTGACTCTCTAAACCAACAAATGGTGGGCAAGTCACAAAAGAAACATGACTTCCTAGTAAAAGGCTTTCTTGGATGTAGTCATCTTCAGATCTCGGCCATATATATGCTTTCACTTCCCAGCTAAATCTAGTCCAGTCTTTCCAGGATACTCTACCCCTAGTAAGGAAAAAACATGTCACCAGTACCATTTATCAGTACACATAGGATGTGTACGTTAGTTCACCTGGAATGACCTTCCTTACCACACTCAGCTAGGCACCAGATGGGATAGAAATATGTCATTCCCCCCATCCTAATACTACTTAAGCATTTCCCACTGTGATATAATGGGTGAATTAGTACCTGCTACAGAACAAAGGAAATGTGGTTCAGGGCAATTCCTTCCTGAAATGATTTTAAACATAAAAAGCCTCCCAACCACCTACAGTCATGCAGAAAACAACACAATAGAGCCACTCCATAAAAACCACATGAACCCAAAATCCCTTATTACTTCAAAAAGGGATATCAAATGTAGAATTAAAACTGTATAGGTAGTACCAACATGGGGTTTATTTTGCATGTATTTCTTCCTACAGGCCTGCCAAAGCATCTGAATAATGAGTAACTTTGCTTGGCTCCAACTAGTTGGCAACTGCAAACCAGGGAGACCACAGGATTCCAGCCCTATGTGGTTCAGTTGAATAGAATTCACCATACATTTGCAAAGGCCAAAAGCCCACTCCCAGTGCCAAGAACTCCAAATTTGTTGGCTACAGCTCTTACTGCTTGTCACAGAAAAGAAGGGAAAAGTTACCTTGTGGTTTGGAAGGTCAGCAAAGGAGAACTACAGGCACCTCAAATCAAAACTTGAGACTCAAATCACCACAAGATGAATTTGTGGTTTTCTCTTTTTTAATTACCATTGCATATGACCTTAGCAAAACGAAATAAACCTGCAAGGGACAAAGATCAACTGAAACAAACAGACCTGGAAAATCCTGGCCTTTCTACTATAGGGGTAGAAGATTCACTGACTGGATACACCTTACCTGAAAGGCTGTGTTCTGACACTGATATCAGAGGCAGGTTGTCTTCTGCAGAGAAGAGCAAACTTCTTATTGAAAAATTAAAATAGAAACTATGCAAAATAAAACATATTCACAGTATCCTTGAGAACATATATTTGAGGCAAGAAGCAACACAGGATAGCTTGGATTTTAAATGAGTCATTTCAGTCCAATAATACTGCTATTAGCAGATGAGCTCCTGAAGTGGACAGCTTTTAAAGATAATATAAATGATTTTATGGCAATTACATCTGTTTCTTTCATACCAAAAGGAGTACAAAAAGCCCTAAAAAGCACATAAGTATTCAGCAGTTTTACAAGTTGGGACTAATGGGACTTATCAGTCCTGTTCATACGTGCCTCCCACATTGCTTTCACTCTACATGTATTTAGATGTTTTCTGAAAACAAACAGCCCATCACACTGCAAAAGGAGCACTCAATCCAAAAGAACATACTCGGAGAGTTTATCTTCCACACATTTCACCGTAACTTGGCCCCAAGTGCTTTTGTAGTAGGAAATCCATGCTGGAGCTCTGGACATGGAAGCAACAAGTTTAAGGCATTTCTGTCTATCGATCCACACAGGATGGCCGGGAACCATTGTGATTCTCAGTTCACACATCTTCAGCCTTACTCACAAGAGCAAGTGGGTAGCAGAAAGGGAAGAGCTGTCTTCCTCTTGCCCCAAATGACAGCAACTCAGGAGGATTCTTCTGTTTTGTTAACATTATAAGTCGTTTAAGGCAAAGAACAAGGAAGTAGGGGAAGAAGAGTTAAAGAGTGCAGGGCACTCAAGTTAGTACCGAAAATAATTTTAAGGATCAGTCAAGCACCTTCCCCTACCGAACATTTGCAAGGAAACAACAAATGAGCAATCGTATTCACTCAAAACCAACACCTTAAAAGTACTATTTCACCTTTAACTCACAAGAAGTCTGAAGGGAAACCTTATCACTCTCTGTAACTGCCTGACAGGAGGATGGAGCCAGGAGGGGGCTGGTCTCTGCTCCCAAGGAACAAGGGATGGCACAAGAGGAAACAGCCTCAAGCTGCCCCAGGGCAGGTTTAGCTGGAGCTGAGGAACAATTCCTTGCCCAGAGGGTGCTCAGGCATTGGAACAGGCTGCCCAGGGCAGGGCTGGAGTCACCGTCCCTGCAAGTGTTCACAGCCCGGGTAGCCGAGGCCTCAGTGCCAGGGGTTAGTGGTGGCCTTGGCAGGGCTGGGAATGGTTGGGCTGGGTGAGCTGAAAGGGCTTTTCCAACCTAAATGATTCTGTGATTCTGCGTTGCTACAGCACATGAACTATGTAATCACTGTGTAATCACAAGGCTTTGAGATCATTCCAAAAGCTGAGGGAAACAGAATAAAACAAGCAGTATAGTGAGGCGCTGGCACAGGGTGCCCAGAGAAGCTGTGTCTGCCCCATCCCTGGAAGTGTTCAAGGCCAGGTTGGACACAGGGGCTTGGAGCAACCTGCTCTAGTGGAAGGTGTCCCTGCCCGTGGCAGGGGTTGGAACTGGAGGAGCTTTAAGGTCCCTTCTAACCCAAACCAGGCTGGGATTCCATGATTCTAAGCATGAGAACATGCGCTCAAAGGGCTGTGTGGTAAAGGCATGTTCAAATAGAGATAAAGCACCCAGCGTATTAGAAAGCTGGGTGTCCAATTTTTCTCTTAATGGCTGGAGGCAAAGAGGAAAAATAGCTTTGACCCACTTCTGCAGAAACCCATATGACCACTCCGCGTTAAGCTAACATGAAAACAGAATGTGTTCCTATTCCGTTCGTGCATTCTCTGCAGGGAACAGCTGACCCTAAGGGATTTGTAATTCTCTTCACTTTTGTGAGTGTTTATGGCAAGTGATCTCTGGGAAAAAAAGCTATTTTACAATAAATATTATCTTCAGATCAAATGTAACACAGCATAAGTCTTACTGGAAGAGCCTGGAAAAAGAAATAAACACAATCAGAAATCTCTTTCAAGCAAGAATCACAGATAAAACCCTCACTGTAACAGCAGTGTCTCTATCATTCCCACCAGGGTTACTTTGCTGCAGAAGCAACACTTGCAGTGAATAATCATCAGCATCCATATGGAATAATGATAAATGTGTTAGAGAATATGGAAGCTCACCAGGATAACAGAATTATGAGAAGAAAGGCAAGTTATTTACATATATTGAGCTGTCCCTTCACATCCAGCTTTCTCTTGATTCTTAAAGCAGCCCATTCTCCAGCATGATTTTTTTCTATTCCAATAGCAAACCCAAAAAGCTTCCTGCATCCAAGCAACATAGGAGTTCATGGGGTGTTTCCATATTCAAGAAAAACCACTAGCTCTTTTTATAGCCCAGGTGAATCTGACATATCATATATTCAATGTTTTCCTTTCAACACTGCAGATGCTAAGAAGAGTCCCGCCTAAATACATTCAATCCATAACAAACCCATTCTTCTCTCCATCTTAGAAGACTTAAGAGCCTCACCCTTATTTCAAGGTCAATCACCAGTTGGTTTCACCTCACCTGACACCTCAGCAGTTACAGACAACTGACCAAAACCTCCACACCTTGATCCAAAACAATGAGCAAACCACCCTCCCTGGGTCCACCTCCTCTTCTCTGTGCCTGTTGCATATATTGCACCGTGTACTTAGAAACACCACTGCCCTGCAAGTGCATCGCTAGAGGTTAAGACTTATAGAGCCTAGAGCAAGGGAAAGGACAGGAGATAATGTGGCCTTTCTGTTATCAAGGAAGCACACTGAAGAGCACAAAGCAGCTCTGAATTTAACACCACTTTGGTGGTGTATGTTTTAAACATTAAGGAAAGGTAAAACGTGGAACTTGCTCTTCACCACCCTCCAGAGCCATGCAGAGGGGACTGACGAGCCACACAGCACGAGCAGCAGATGGGGTAAGGTTCAGTAAACCTCACACTCATGCTACTGTGCTATTAATTACAGAAGCTGTCAGGACCCCGCAGCACTGGGCTCTAAGGAAGGGACCAGTTAAACACCTTCAGTAAGGGACATGTTTTACTAATAACAGCTTCTGATAAAAACAGATCCATTTTAGTGACTGAAATAATAAAGAGAGGGAACCTACAGAGATTCTATTTGCTGTTAGACACACAAAATCTGACATTCATAATTGGACAAAGACCTGCAAGGCATCAGCACCAGTGCTAAACCCAGACCCTGCTGGTTTAGGGTAGAACATTTACCACGACCTGCTCCCAGATAATCCTCCTTTATGAAAGCTTTTAGACTTGAAAGCTCAAGAGAACCACCAGATTTTGAGCACTTGTTGTTACTCCGTGCTTCTCTTGCACACAATTTGCTAAGAAAAACATGCCCACAGGTGAAAACAAAAGTGCACTTCACAGCTTCTTTCCTCGACACCCTCATAGTTGTGGAACATAACACTAATTATTTCATTTGTCCTGCCCAAGGATGCCCCAAGGGAGGAACCAAATCACCATATTCCTAAAAAGTTTAATATGTATGTAAATAGATGCAAGGTTTTTTCATGACCCTCTCGAAGTATGGAAAGGCCAACACCTCCCCACGTATCTACCAGCTTCCTCCCCTTCAAAAAGAACATCCATATGGATTTTGTGAGGAGCAGTAAAAGCATAATTGAGATTTATATCCCTACCTACATCAATTCCTAGCAATTTTAACCCAGGGCTGGTAGTTATTTGTCCTTCCAAGTCTTATCCGTCAGAGCTGCTCAAAGCTGCGGCAGACAAGAAGAGAGAGATCAAGGAAGAATAGAAGCAACTAGAAAAGTTAAGAAATGTCCTTCCCCTCGCCACGCAAATCCTATTAGTTGCTAACTAAGTACTTGTCAGTGTGAATGACTAACAGCAAAGAATATTTCATACATCATCTGGAAAGAGCCAAGCCCCTGAGATCTCATTATCAGAACCAAGTGTCCCAGCTGACATGAATTATTTACTGCAAACCAGTGCTTTTGATTATGCACATGCATTAAATGCTGAAGGTGCATCTGTGCCCCAGTTTTAAAACAACCACGTGCAAACAAAGCCAGAAAGTGTGCTCAAACATAGTATTCATCCCATAACACAAGATGATGCTCTTGGCTGATAAGCTGAGGTTCACCTATCCCATGTGATAGTGCACAGATGTTTTGCTACAACCTGAAGGTAAATGATAATAGGCTGGAAAACACAAGCATTTTTCTTCCTTTCCTCTTGACACACTGACAGAAAACAAAATTCTTGGTCACACGTACCCAAAGCACAAGGTAATCCATTTCATTTATTCGAGTGACAGCACACAGGGAGACAGATACATCAAAACAACACTCGTTCTCATTAAGCTCATCTGGTTTAGGCCTCCTTCTACCCTCTTCACTGTGATTTCAGAAGACATCATCAGAGGCACACACCAACGCCTTATGGACTGCAGCACGGAAATTCCAGCAGTGACATCTTCCCTCCTTCTCCTCCCATAAGAAGGCAGCTGTAAGTGGGCTACCTGACCACAGCTTCCCCAAAACAGAGCGAGACCTCACCCGTTTCTCTAGGACCATACCATACACTCAGGTTCATTTACCACTTCCATTTTGCTAACATCAGTAAAGTCAATGGATGTCTTCATAGAAGATTTTCGTGCCCATAGCAGCCATCAAGGTGACTGACAAACAGGAACATGGCAACTTCTATTTCAGTATTAAGTCAGGTCTTAAGCTTATGTAGAATCATTAATTTCATGTAACAGAATATTTGTAACATTAGTCTGAAAAACAATCCAAGTATGTACAGATGAGCTTTAAAATCCCTTCCAACCCAAACCATTCTAGGAATCTATGTTAGTCATGCTGTGGTTTCATCAGGTGGACCAGAAGGAACATCTGTTTACAACACCTCTTCAGAACTCCTTACCAACTGGGAGATACTTACAACCAGAACACAGCATGGAACGATTATCAAGCCAACAAGGAACAGAAACATGTCCTCTCGGGATCTGTGAACAGCCTATGCTGTTAATTTTAACCACCAAACTAGACCTCTCACAGGGGATCTTTTAAAAGCAATGGGATTTCATGTCCACAAGCACTTCTGGAAAAGCTGAGTACAGGCAGAACAGACCAGACAATGAGCAACAGGATAAACCCACAGAGTAACACCTGAGGTTACATCCCGTGTGCAGTGAGCACAGGAGAAGAAAGTTCTCTACCTGCAAACAATCCAGCACTGACCTCTGGTATCTCACTTTCCAGGTTTATGGTGGTAAGATTCATTTTCCTTTGAATTACACAAACCTACACTCAGATGTCAAGCAGATACGCAGAACATTAGTGTGTAAAGAGAACCAAAACAACACTGTTGGTGCAAACACAAAACACACCAGGTCCCTGCTCTGCTGCCAAATACATCTAAATCAGTTGTGCACTCGAGACAAATGCTAGCAACTCAGCTCTTCCCTATTCATGCTTTTTCTCCAACTCTTCTAATTCCCACCATTCACATCCTTGAGCCCCTCTCCAAACACCAGCTTTCCTCTAAAAGCACCATGCCAAAAATCCTTCCCATCAGATTTTTATCTCACATCCTCTCTCCCAGCAGTCACCAGTGACCTGCTACAAGCTTTCTCCCCCAGAACAAAGGAGAAAGGGACCCTGCACACTGGGTTAACAATCCTCCCATACACTAGGTTTTAAAATGTGAGGATTTGAAAGGTACATTGCCACAACTGTTCTCATGTAATGCACTGCCTGTCACTCTCCCGGCTATGCAAGCAGAAGAAGGGCACTATTGAGCTCAGCTCTTGCATCTGTACATGGCTGTAACGTTACAGTTAACTACGAGCCTTGTTTGAATCAAAGAGTATGGTTTTAAAATTCAAGTGACCATTTCAATGGGCTTCTCAGCATTCTTTAGCAGCAGTGAGAATTACTGCTCCTTCCCAAGCTTCATCAGCCCCACAGGAATGGCCAACACCTCACACTTCCACTCCATCACTACGGATCTACGAACAGACTAATTGCTCTTTAGGAAATGGCAGCACCATACTGCCACAATTGCTACATCTGCGAGATTAATAATGTCTGTCACAGAAAGGGGGTTATCATTTGTAGGTTCTGAAGTTAAGAAGAGGATTTTGTGCTGTAAACACATCTGATAGTCTTGTCCCACAAGCTCGACCATCACACAGCTCCGACACATATACCTGCATTCAGCTAGATCAGTTTCTTTCTTGGATGGTGTTATAAACCAAAAGGCAAACTAGGAAACTGCTGTAAGAGAATCAATTCTCACACTGTTAGAAGAGCCCCCAAACGCTTTGGGAAAGGTAAAACCCTGGGAAAGGCCCCATGCTGCAGGAATACTTGTGCAATACCCTTTTGAGTTCGAGTCCTATTAAAAACAGGCCTTCTTAATTTCTTCTGCAAGTCCCATGAAAGCCAAACCAAACTACCAGTTCTCATTTCATTATGTATCACCCACCTACCTTTGATTTCATCTTCAAAGGACTAGAGAATCTTGCTTAACTAACATATCTCATTACCTCCACCTACTGGTAGGAGTTGCTGTTTGTAAAGCTATAAAAACCCAAACCTACACCAGAACTGCTTTCACACACTGCACCATTAAAAATAGTTATTTCAGAACTGTTGATAATGAAAGAAGTGAGAGGGGAGAATACAAACATTTCAGCTCAAAAAACCTGAAAGCCCAGCCTAGCTGGAACACCTCACACCATTTACTGATGTCTACAGCTTATTCACCCCTACCAATATAAGAAATTCGCCTTTGGATTGAAACTTAACAGGAGTCAGGCGGAGATACTTGTTTTATTTGTTTCCAGTATAAGAGTCAAATTGAGAGATTAATGTGATCTCACATTAAGCTCCACAGCCTTTACTGGTAACACATTAGAACCACAGACTGATTTGGGTTGAAGGGAGCTTAAAGCTCCTCCAGCTCCAACCCCTGCCCCGGGCAGGGACACCTTCCACTAGAGCAGGTTGCTCCAAGCCCCTGTGTCCAACCTGGCCTTGAACACTGCCAGGGATGGGGCAGCCACAGCTTCTCTGGGCACCCTGTGCCAGCGCCTCAGCACCCTCACAGGGAAGAGCTTCTGCCTCAGAGCTCATCTCAATCTCCCCTCTGGCAGGTTCAAGCCATTCCCCTTGTCCTGCCCCTACAGGCCCTTGTCCAAAACCCCTCTCCAGGTTTCCTGTCAGCCCTATAGGTAGTGGAAGACTGTTCTAAGGTCTCCCCGAGAGAAACATTAGACATGCTTCTCTCCCCATGTAGCGAACTTATGTCTCAGTTCCTTTTTCAACAGGAAAGCACAATTAGCCTTCAAAGTTGTTCCAGCTTGCTTCCCATGGTAACCCACATATGGTGGTTGTTACTGAAATTATCCAGAACTTAGTTCTTGCTAATTCCAGATGCTACACTTCCTAACCTGATAAACAAAACACACATGAAATGAAACAAAGCATGCTAACCTGCTATTACTTCAGTAGTAACATACTGGAAATAACCAGTCACTGTAGCTACTTCTCAGCACTGCTGCTTACCTTTGTAGTTACAGCTGAGCTTTGAAAGGACAGACAATTTGACATCTCTGTCAAAAGAATAAGCCATTGTTTTGGTTTGGTTTTTAATTATTTGCAAGCAAGTATCATGTTTATTCATTCTACTTAATTCCAAGCCCAGGGCAGGCAGTAAACTCCTGTTGACAGTGCCTTCCTTCTATACTGAATGCTTCCACTCGTTCCTGAACGTGTGTTACGACAGTGTCCTGGGTTCAGCTACAGCAGTCATTTTTTCTCCTTCTTAGTAGCTGGTGCAGTGCTGTGGTTTTGACTTTCAGTGTGGGAACAATGCTGATAACACCGATGTTTTTAGTTGTTGCTCAGTAATGTTTACTCTGATCAAGGACTTTCTCAGTCTCACGCTCTGCCAGAGAGGAGGGGAAGCCAGGAGGAAGCAGAGACAGGACACCTGACCCAAACTGGCCAAAGGGGTATTCCATGCCACAGCACGTCATGCCCAGTATATAAACTGGGGGGAGTTACCCGGAAGGCCCAGATCGCTGCGCGGGTCGGGCTGGGTATCGGTCGGCGGGGGGTGAGCGGTTGTGTCCTTTTCCCTTGTTATTCCTCTTATCATTATTATTGGTAGCAGTAGTGATTTGTATTATACCTTAGTTACTGGAGAGCTGTTATCTCAACTCGTGGGAGTTACATTCCTCCGATTCTCCTCCCCATCCCTCCGGGAGCGGGGGGAGGAAGGAAAAGGGGGGGAGTGAGCGAGCGGCTGCGTGGTTCCAAGTTGCCGGCTGGGCTTGACCCACGACAGACAGACAGCTAAGCCAAGGCTTACATTTTCACCCACAAGCAGCACTGGCCATGAAGATGCTTACTACCAATTGCTACCTCTAAGAAGCAATAATAGCTGCTACTTCAAAAGATCCCTACCATCTTCCCTGGAGTAGCACAAACAGAGAAGCTCTCCAGAGCATTAGTACCTCAGCACACAGCCTTTACTGCTTCGCACAGCTACAAGGCACTCAGCCACACTCCTCCTGCAAACCAGTTCTTTGAAGAGTTAAAAGAAGCTAAGAAGAAAGTAAACAACCCACGAGAAGTAAGTCATATTAAAAGTAGTTTGAATAGTAAATAAGACCGATAGCCTCCAAAATCTTGATTCCCCTATGTTAATTCTTATTAGATGTGACCTTCATACCTGCCTGGAAACTTTCCTTACGTTCAACTGTTCTTTTTAAAGCATTAGCTTATATTTTAAAACATGAAAATTATTTGTTCTAATGCAAAAAAAAATGCATGCTTTCATTTTGCCCAGCTACTTCTGTATGTCATTTATTGTATCCTCCCCATACCCAACTCCCATAGTTGTCAGTAACCAGAAGGGGGCAACATTTTAAACAGTATGTCAAGACAATACCAATGTCACCCATTGTCAAGCCGTTTGACTTGCTTATTGTTACCAAGTAAAAATGACCACATTGTCTCAAAGCTCCTCATTTGTACTATTGCAAGGAAAATTTCCACTTCCTCTACTTACAGATCCAAGAATTTCAATGAGTGACTTGATCAGAAAATTTCTTGTAAGCAGTGAATGAAGTATTTCACTGCAGTGCACTGCTATGACGCTTCAGGCCAAGCACAACAACTGTTCTGCAGAAATACTACTATCAACTAGGAGGAAATGACTGCATTTGTTATTTCATGCACTGAATTTAAGTTCAAAAATAAGACCTCTTCTGAAGCATTTCAGATTCTTTATGTACCATAGAGTTGCTAAATTGGACTCAGCACAGCTGTCCCAGAATGAGATTATTTGTTCAGGCAATATGCTTAACTTAGACACTAAAGTCAAACGACAATCCTGTTAAGACAAGGGAAATGCAAAACCTTTTAATCTCATGATAAATAAAACTGAATTAGTTGTTCTTTGAAATTCAGCAAGCAAAACATGCTCTGATCCTTCTGTTTCAAGACAGCACTGTTCACTGATCCACAAGCAGAGCCACACAATTCTCCAAGAGCCTGCTGCTATGGTGATGCCTCTTCAAGTGTTATCAATGTCCAAAAAAACCACTGTGGAGAACCAAGGCAAAGAGCTTCTCTGGCTGTTAAACAGTCTATTTGGAGCGTAGGAGAGAAATGTTCCCATAACAGAAGAATAGTTTCAAAACCAATGCAAGAGAAAATTTGAATGCTGTCGAAGTTTACCTTGAGCTTCACCCGAGGTGTGTTTTTCCTGACATGGATGCTAACAGGCTGCACTACTTGCATTTCTTCCCAAAGATTTTTGCCTTTATAATGCAAACCCATCAGTGGGAATCACTCTCTATTTCAATTGAATTCTAAAAAATAAAGCCCCTCCAGCTCCATCCCCTGCCATGGGCAGGGACACCTCCCACTAGAGCAGGTTGCTCCAAGCCCCTGTGTCCAACCTGGCCTTGAACACTGCCAGGGATGGGGCAGCCACAGCTTCTCTGGGCACCCTGTGCCAGCACCTCAGCACCCGCACAGGGAAGAGCTTCTGCCCAAGAGCTCATCTCAATCTCCCCCTCTGGCAGGTTAAAGCCATTCCCCTTATCCAAAGCCCCTCTCCAGGTTTGACCAAGCGTGCAGCCAGGCAGTCTGCTGAAGCAGAACACACAGTGCTCAAGGCTCACAGGAAACCTGCAGGCCAAGAGAAAACTATTTCATCATGTGGAACTGGCACCTTTTCCAACCAAGTATCTGAAAGCATTCAGTACCACTGATATCTACCTGATAACAGCATAAGAGAAGTTTTGAACTCACATTATCTGGGTGTGAGGATGTGAGGACATCATGATGCTTGGCATTCTGATACACTATCAGAATCTTGCATGATTTTAGCCCAGTTTCCATGAGAACTAAGTACTTGCTATGTAAGCCAGATTTATTTCTTTCAATTCTCCACACTTCACAGATGCACTGAGTTATAAAACCTCCAAATAAATAAATAAATAAGTAAATAAATAAAGCAACATTTTAGAACAAAAAAGTAGACCAAAATATGGTGTAAAACATTAAGTCACAGAAGATGAAGTGGAGAGGCCACACTGATTTCCTAATGCTGGTTTAGATGCTTAGACCCAGTCTCACTTACCCCCACTGATCAAATAGGAAACTGTTCTTTTATAGCTTGGCATTATGCCAACTTATCAAGAGTTGAGAACATGAAGTTTTACATTTTTTCCAGTTTATCTGGGTAATTAGGCAGCTCTTTAAGGGAATGAAAGCTCATGAACCACAAAGATCATGAACCAAGATCAAACAGTTCAGTGCTGTATTCATATGATCCCCCTCAGATGTGTTGCCAGAACTGCACTTCCTGTGCAGAAGCTGCTCTAAGCAAAACATTCCCAGAGACTTACAGTATAGAAGGCAGGACAAGTGCTTAGTAATAAAAAAGCTTTTAATTTATCTTATTCTAAATAAAGTAAATACAGATTTATTTCTACAATCATATGCTGCTTGACGAACTGTATTTAGTTTTTAGCATAAATAGCATCTCAGACATCAGTACGAAGAGCATCTGCCTCACTTCAAACACTACTCAACAGCTACACCATTGAGACACCTCAGTCCCCAGCACACAAATGAAAACAGAGAACATACCATCTTTTTTTACTTCCTCCTTTGGACTTCTCATGAAACCACCGTTCTTCCAACAGTCAAAGCAGCAGTTCTATAAATACTGTGTCACATCTCCATCTCCATAGAAAGAGGCTTTTACTGATTGGAAAATAATCTAGGAGTCTTCACTCCTCTGCCAGGATTGTGTATCAAACTGAAGCACTGCCCTTTCTGTCACCTTCTGGGACTCTGGACAAAGAAGCAGTCATTGATTTAAAATGAAAGTCTACTAAAAGTCAGCAATTGTTTTCATTATCACTATGAAGTATACAGCAACTACTAAGACATTACACATGATAGACTAGAGCTTCAAAAGGTCAACAGGAACTGCCTGTTCAAGCACTATCCCTTTATGTTTCTAACTAAATCCTGACTTCACTTCTACAAGTTCTTGGGGGGAACTTAAAACGCTGTTTCATAGTATTTTAAGCATGGACTGACTTACAGGTTCTTTAATATAGATGGTCCCCTACAGCACATACTTATTTCACACTCTGAAGTTGGGAGTTCACGATCAGCACTTGGATTGTTCTTCTGTTACACACAGCACACACCTTATTTCTGACTTTCTTGGCCTGCTGTAGAATATAATCCACTCTTCTGACTAGAGAAAACCAATTACATTTAAAGAGAGTATTGGACCTTCCATCAAGCAGTGTTCTCAGACCACACGCCCAAAGAATAAGCCCTGCAAGGCCTAGAGCCAACATAAAAGGTGAAGGGATTCCTACCCCTGGATACCCATTGGCAAATTAAATTCTTCAATCCCATGTTCCTGGAAGAAGATTTTAACCTTGCTTGCCAAGTATCTTCGGAGTTTCACCACACTGATACCACAGGAAACTCTGATCTGAACCTTCTTCTGCTTTCAATGTCACCAGAATTACTGGTATTATAATCCCTTGTGTACAAAACCAGTTCTGCACTTACCAGCACACCAATGATCAATGCTCAATAACCTGGAACACCCCTATTTATCAAAAGTCATTCTTGAAGATACCAGAATGGTAAGACTCCACAAAATTCAACTGAAAATAGATGCATAAGCCCTTGCATTCACTTCAACCACATGATTAGTACAGGTCGCCAGAGTAGCAGCGGCAAAGATTCTCCAACAAATATAATTCTTCCCCATAGAAGAAACTATTCACAACAGGAATCAGTATTTCATCCTCTGAGATTATGAAGAACATCTGTATCTTCTGTTCTGCAGAGGTACAACCTACTTAATCAAGAATGAGCTGCCCACAGCACAGTATTTATCTTGATACTCTATTCTACCATTAGACACTACTCAAACACGGTCCAGCTAAGGACAAAAATCCAGCATGACCATTCACTTGCAATCTCCTTAGAACAAGAATATTATGAATACTGCCAATCATAGCAGAAACACTCCTGCTCCACCTCTAAGTGTAAAGCTTCATCTATATTCACAAAGCCAATGAGGAATTCTTTCTTTTACCCATTAAGCATGCCTATTAAAAACACTGACAAAGTGGAATGTTCTCTCTCATTAAAGAGCCCCTTTCTCTTTCTTTACTGCACAGTTCCCAGCACACAAGGACTTTCAATTTATCACACAAGTCCCTATGAAAATGAAATACTCCAATTGTCCCGGATAGCCCAAACACTCAGAAGTTTATCAACATTTCTCTTTTCCAGAGCCAGGATGCTTTTAGCAGCTTGAGAACATTACTTTGATACAGAAGAGTTCATAAAACCCTCAGTTCATCTGTAAATCTACTACTTACGTTTCAGTCTAAATGTTAGGGCTGCCAGTTAAATCCTTTTCTAGCAAGCACCCATCATCTACATGGGAGAAAACAAAAAGCCCACCCAATCAAAGTGCTATTTCAGTTGCTAGCACTGAAATGCCTGAAACTTAAACAAATCCTTAAAAAGTTGCTGTCCATCTCCTAAACCATGTTGTTGAACTTCTTCTGGAGGTTTCAGTCACTCAGCACTGGTGAGGCTGCACCTCGAATCCTGTGTCAGTTCTGGCCCCTCACTGCAAGAGAGACATTGAGGTGCTGGAACGGGGCCAGAGAAGGGCACCGGAGCTGGTGCAGGGCCTGGAGCACAAGTGTGATGAGGAAGGGCTGAGGGACCTGGGGGGTTTAGTGTGGAGAAGAGAAGGCTCAGGGGGGACCTTATCGCTCTCTACAACTGCCTGACAGGAGGATGGAGCCAGGAGAGGACTGGTCTCTGCTCCCAAGGAACAAGGGATGGCACAAGAGGAAACAGCCTCAAGCTGCCCCAGGGCAGGTTTAGCTGGAGCTGAGGAACAATTCCTTGCCCAGAGGGTGCTCAGGCATTGGAACAGGCTGCCCAGGGCAGGGCTGGAGTCACTGTCCCTGCAAGTGTTCACAGCCCGGGTAGCCGAGGCCTCAGTGCCAGGGGTTAGTGGTGGCCTTGGCAGGGCTGGGAATGGTTGGACTGGATGATGGTCTTTTCCAAGCTGTTTGACTCTGAGATTCACCATCAGGATCTCCAGGCTGAAACAGTCCAATGCTGCTTAGAGCCACAGTGACAAGAATCATAGAATCATAGAATAGTTTGGGTTGGAAAGGACCTTAAGATCATCTAGTTCCAACCCCCCTGCCATGAGCAGGGACACCACACACTAAACTATGTCACCCAAGGCTCTGTCCAGCCTGGCTGATGAACAGCAAGAAAGTCTCATAGCCCTGTATCTCCGGGATTCTATGGAAGCCGATACAGGACTACCCAGCTGCACTACCAAACACCATAAATAGTATCAGCATGTATATATATTTACCAAGAGCCCAAAGAACTGCTAACAGCATTAGAGTGTCAATGGGTTTCGTTCTACTTATTCTGTGTGTTACTAATCACACACAACTATCATGGTGTTGTGACTGATACCAAGCACAGCTGAGTTTATATTGTGCAGAATTGAATTAGTGCTCGCTGCCAACAGCAGAAAAATGAAGCACTCTGGATTTATTTAGGGGTTTGTTGTTGCTGCTGCTGCTGGATTTAAAGGAAGTTTCCAGATTTCTGTCTTCACGAAAAAACAACTTGAAGCAACAGCATGACGTTTGGGATATTCCAAGATGCCTCAGCAGACTGCAAGCACTGTTCATAATCACTACACTAGCACTTGCTTCCACTAGTTGCTGCTGGGCTAACAACATGCATGAGGCTTACAACTCGCCTAGCTCCCAGATATTGGAATTAACATGGATACTTCTTATAGGCAAAAACCCCCTTCAATTCAAGTTAAGGTCCTCAAAAGCAGAGAGCTCATTTTTCTGTTAGCCATACTGATGGAGTTTAGTCATCATTGATGACAAACTTCCCGCCACATCACATTAGTATTCACTAAGTTAAGCAGCCATTCAGACCAACATTCACAAAAGGCTTCTGGCATTACTGAGCCTTAAGTATTGCCACTGTATTTAGAACTGCAGTTATTGTCCATATAAAAGATTTCTAAACAGAAGTTCAAAGTTCAATAACCCTCCAAAATTGCCTCTGCTGCATAAGCAACAGTGGAATCAAAGCATGCAAGCAGAGAAGGCCTGTCAGCCCAGAGCTTAGTTCTGTTGTTGTCTAATTAGATAATGACAAAGTACAGTGATATCAAACTAACTCAGAGTTGCTCAGGCCACACAAGTAATATCAGGCTCTTAAAAACTCTTCACTGCAAAGATTAAGACTCTGCTACTTGGAGTTATTTAACATGCTAAACCTCATGTTTACAAGCATTCCTTTGTACCAGAATCACGGGAATATGCAGAATTGAACCGGGGGGGAATTAGCAAAAATCACTATTTCACTTTTCTTCCTCAAGGACATCAGAAAAATATTTTTATCTGTGTATTAATGTACTTCTCCAGGACACTACCCCTAAAGCATCTGATTTTTAGCATTCAAAGTGAAATCATTCTATGTATGTCAGGTACAGACCAAGAGTTTCAGATTCTTCTCCATCTAGTCCCACACAAAAAGGATCTTTCTCAGGCTCTGACACACACCACATGTTCACTTCAGCTCTGCCAGGGGAAGAGGCTGTTTCCATTACAACTATGCCATGAATCAGTACACTTGGCTTACAAGGATTTCTTAATGAATACCTGTACCTGAACCACTCCCACAGCGCTCAGCTGGCATTACCAAAGCATGGCTTCATGAGGAACAACCTGTCTCCATTACCAAGGACAATGGTTATCAGCACTGGTGAACTTTCATAGAATCCCAGCCTGGGTTGGGTTGCAAGAGACCTTAAAGCTCCTCCAGCTCCAACCCCTGCCACGGGCAGGGACACCTTCCCCTAGAGCAGGTTGCTCCAAGCCCCTGTGTCCAACCTGGCCTTGAACACTGCCAGGGATGGGGCAGCCACAGCTCCTCTGGGCAGCCTGTCATCAGCACTGAAGGTCTTTTTGCATACCCAAGTCATGCTGAGGTGGTACTCAAGAGATTTTTGCTAAAGCCTTAAAAATCACTTCTTGGGCAATAAGAATCCAACAGCAGCAGGCAGTGAATCTCTCGACCTTACCACTGTGTTTATTCCAAGCATAAGCAAAACAAGCATCCTGGGAGAACTCAGTTCAGTTTCAATCCCTAAGAATTTTCTACTGATACAGAGCTAATAGACATGAGAAGAAAACACTTGAAGTAAATCTGTCACAGCAGATTGAGTCTTTCAATAGCTATACTGTAATAGGCAGGTATGGAATCCATCTCACCTCTTTTATTTATGCCCTCTCCCAATCCAACTCACAGAAATAAAGCAGGTCATGAATTTTCTGTAAGAATTGTACCAGCCTATCAAATATTCAAAAGCACTGCAGATGTCTGCAGTCCTTCCTGAAAGCTTTTTTCAGAGCAGCAAAGAGGACATACGAATTAATTACACTAACTGTCCCCAAACACTTCACTTCCATAAACCATCACCTTCCTTCAGATGTCTTTAACCAAAAATGAGTCTGGTCCTCCAGGGATTTCAGTCCAGAGGTCCTCTGTAATTATTAGCAGCGTGTTTGCTTATCCAGGCTTTCCAGAGACTGCATAGAAACCTACTGCTTTCTGCACAACCTTAAGCAGTAGTTATGTCCTACTGAAGCTTTTCTGAAAGCCTCTTACTCCAGGCTGCACATCAGGTTATCACTTCCACAAGCAAAAACTGAAATACAAACATAGAATTACATGCACTGCATGAAGACCCTCTTAAAAAATCCCAGGAGTGCCTGTGAGTCACTTGGAATGCCTGTGAATCACTTCCACTTATTAAATTACTCTATCTACCCACAGCATACTTAGTCATACACTTAGTGAGTTTTCTTAAATGAGATTTCTTTCTGCCACACACATCTCCATTTCACAGTGGCATTAGCTGAATACCAACAGAGAGGACTGATTCTTTTTCCAGATCCAGCTGCAAGGTACCCGTCTGAATAATTCTGATGGGATGAGCTTGTGGTATTCCAAGCAATTCCTTATCAGTGCCTTAGTTAAGAATCAATTGTAAGGTACCTGTTTCTAAGTAGCAAACCTGTCAAAGACATTATTTTCCTAATAGAAACTGTACTGGAAGCTAGAAAGCATCATACCTATATTTGCAATGCCGTCTTCTTTCAGTTCCTTTGCAATGAATAACATCCTTCCCAAGAACCAGCAAGGTGCAGAAATCAGCTTGTGCACTACCTAGATGCACAGATGCTGGTTCAAACACATCGCCAAGACTTTAAATTAACTTGTCAGAGAAGTCCGGAGCTCTTCAAGGTCGCAGCTGCAGCCATCCAAAGGAACGCCGCTGCTTTTACATCGCACCAGGCAAGAGCTTTTTCTCCCTTGCATAACAGGAAGGGTTGCCGGTTACCAGCACTTCCACCCACAGCCCTGACCGTGAGGAGCAGCCTCCTGCGTGCCCACGCTCAGCTCTCCCATGAGCTGACACAAGAGGCTGCCAGATCAGACACACAGAGCACAGCTCCTCGGAGGCTTCTGCAAATACAACAGCAGCTGCTGCTGGAGTCCTTGCACTCAATATCCAGCATCGCTGACCATGTCCCTTCTATAAGACCTCTTATTTCCTTACCCGGGTTTATACTGCACTCCCTATCTGCTGGGGAAAGGCTGCCTGATAGCATTAGTTCTAAGCCTGATAACCAGGGTAGAAGACCCCTTTTCCTAGCATAGCACTGCCTGTCAGTTGTCACTGCTTCAGACATTAGATGGGGGCCGTTTCAGGCTTCAAGAAGCCCCCAGGTATGTGAGGAAGTGCAGACCCCACTCAATTTTACCAGCCCTTCTGCAGAAGCCTGTTCCTAAAGCACAGCCTGAACACACTGTTGTCACTGAAAACTGGCATTGACACGTTTGCAACTAACACCACAGACTTGTTAGGGACTGAATCAGTTGTGAATTCATCAGATTACCACCACAGCTGAAGACATACATTCTTAGGAGCCTTCCTCTTGCACTGTGACCCACTGCTACCTTGAACTGTCATAGAAATTCTATCTGCCAAACAATCCAGTACAAAGTCCATGTAATTATATCTGCTTAAGTACACCCACACTTGGCAACGAGCCCTCCACAGGTACCTTTTTGTTCATGTATTGGTCGAGTTTCATTCAAGTCATCGCAGCCTCTTTCTCCCTGGAACAGTGACTGCTATTTGCACAGTCTCAAGTTGCTGAAGCCCTCCCAAGGCAAGCCCAGCCTGGCACTTCCCATGTCAGGAAAGGCACATCCAAGCAGGCACATAAAGTGAGCAGCAGCAAGGCCTGCTATGGATTAGCAGCCTACACTAACTGCCACAGGGATGTCTCTTTAACGTTCCCCACTAACTTGATATGTGTTCCGTGGCTGAACCACTTAATTTGGTTTATGACTGCAAGTTTTTCCCCTTCTACCACCTGTACTTTGTCTTTCCAAGACGGAGAGAACTTGATCCCTACTTCGATCTTTCTGGCTTTAGTCCTGACTCCTATACACACCTCAGATGATTTTAAGCGGAGCAGAGAGGAGCGGAAACAGGGCACTAACTGGAAAGCATTAGAGAGGCACAATATAACCTAAAGCAGCAGCCATATTCTGAGCATTTCTTACAGAAAATCCCTTATCTAGGTCCATCCTTTTATTCCTTTCTCTAATTCTTACAATGACTTTCATGTCTATTTCAGGTCAATGTACTTAAAGAACTAGTTCTGTAGCACACAAAGTAACATTTGATCTGTTATAGTCTACTTGCTATTACAAATAAGCAGCCATCTACCTGTTTAATTCAGAAAACTGAATACAAAGATCCCACAGAAGTTCTGTTTATTCACTCCTCACATTACAAATGCCCCAGTGATTCTGTTCCAACAGAACCAACATTACTCAATGGCAAACTCTGAAGCTGTAAGGACAAATCAACTATGAGAGTTGTACATTTGTTTGATGAATTGGATGAAGCAGAATGAGCCAATTTACACAAGCAAATAAGCTCAATACAGTTCTTCAGTCTTTCTCCCCCTCACTCAGTTTCTACTTACCCAGGTGTTAACTGGTTCAGGTTTGGCTTTTTAGTTTCTGTAGTATGAGAGTCATGCCAGGAGGTTTATTAACGGAGAGCTACTCTTTATTTCCAGCTGAAAAAGTGCTCAAAACACTAGCTCCATTTGAGAACTTCCAGTTCACTGCTAAATTACAACCATTTGGTTAATTTTTGACCCTTTAGCAAGTATCACATAATGAGTGTATTGCTTAATGTATTTCAAGCAGTCATGACCAACCACCTAAGATTTTATCCAGGTTTGTCATTATCTGAAGTCTAAGTGTACCTGGGTCTAAACAGGCTACACGTATTTTCCAGTTACATATGATGTTTAACTACACCACTTGTGCCTTTCCAAGTGTGAGATAGTGACTTCTTAGCATTACTTATCACTTGAAGAAGTTAATTCCTACTTGCTGGAATTGTTTTATAGCTGCCTGGTAGAGCATTACATTATTAGGCAACTGAATGGAATTAAGTCCTCATCATGGCTTCAAAAGCTCTTCTGTTATTATAATCTGATCAATGTAATTCAGCTATTACTCAGCATTGTATACCAACTGCTCTGGTTTTGTTGATGCAGCAAGGGGGTTGTTTCTTTAAGCTACAGGAAAATACCTGCAGGGCTAATCCTTTAGCAACAGCTTCAGTTCTTCTACATATCCCCATCCTTACAGCAAAGCTTTCTTTGCAGTTTTTCATACACAACACACGACAAACCAGTTTGGACCAACTATTTCAAGTCTTAAGTTACCTTACTTCCACACACCAACAGGGTTCCTGCTACTCCAATGGCACATAGCTCATCGTTCAACAAACAGGCAGCTGCACTTGGCTGGTTTAGGCCCAGAGCTAAGTCTGAATCAAACCACAGGCTTGTCTGGAGATCTGTTTTACAAGCGCATTTGCAGGCTCCATCTCCAATCCTCACTTCCCACAGATGCCTTCACCGTGAGGTAAACCACGAAATGCACAGTCATGAACTGAACAGCTGATCCTCCAAATATTTCAGGTTTTAAGAGTGACCTAAAATAACTATACTGGCAAAGCAGAGTAAACTTCAGAACTGCCACCCCCATCAACAGCGTGTCTGAGGCAAATGCTTAGTATCATGCTTTCGGTACATTTATCTTTTTACTACCAGAGCTGCAATCTGACCTTGTAAATGCTTCTGATCCTTGCTTAACAGCAGCAGTAGATAGAGAGATATCTCCTCGTGGTTTATTCCAAAATTGTATGCTCTTTGTGTCAAATTTCTTTCCAAAAAGAAGCACTCTCACTGATGCAGGGTCAGCTCTCACTGTTAGCAGTGAGCAAGCAAGCAAGCCTTTAGAAGCACTCTCCGTACAGTCCTTAGCAGGGCAGGTCCACGGCAGCATTTTCTATAGGCCCTTTCCCTCTCCATCCTGGCTTATGGTTCAAGTCAGTATTCAGAGTTTTCATCTATCAGCAGTTGTTCTGATAGACCCGAGGTGCTAGCAAAGCTCTGCTTTTCAAGCTGCCTGCCACAGCACGCCTCACCCAAAGCAGCCTGGCAGAGATTCACCCCAGCACTAATAAAGGGATATTGAAATAGTTGATGTCTTTTTTTTTTTTCCAGTATGAGAATAAGCCCAGCAAGACAGACCTGGATTATTACAAACTATTTCCAAAGCCCACCGAAATCCACAATTCAGGAAGTTTGCCAGAGAAAGGGGTTTGAAACTGATAAAATTCTTGTACTTGATTAGTGAGCCTATGTTATGTTTGGAACAGCCACTACAGCTGCCACAGCCCATGCCTCAAAATGCTTATGTCCCATTCTAACATTGGAATTCCGTTGTAACAGGGTTCATTTATGGAGAAGAAATTGGACTGATTTCCTGGTGTCTTTAGTTTGGAACAAAAAGTCCACCAATAAAAGCAAGAGACAACAAAGGCATGAGAAGACAAGCAAAGCCTGAATTCAACTAGATTGTTCAATTTAAGCTAAGTGAAACTGTTGAACTCAGCCCTCCCCTCACTGGAAGCTATTCTTAACAGCAAGAATTTCCTGTAGTTTAAGGTGTTTTCTACCTTTCCTCCCTACCCATCAACCAGCTCACACTGATCATCTTTCTCACTTGCACAGAGCTAGAGAATGCACTAACATTTGCCCTCAATAATTCATCTCTCACCCTAAACCTCTGAGCTGAGAAGGGTGGCTGCAGACACGCCACCCATCCACTGTTCCAGTTTCCTGCTTATCATCAGCTGTCCGTGCAAAGTGTAAGCACTAATAAAAGCCTGAAACATCCTCAAGATCTTTCTGGAGAAGCTCTGTCCATCTCCATCATTAGCTATTAGTGTAAAGGATGCATGTTACAAGGAAACTTATCAAAAGGTTCTTCTAAGAAGATGAGAGTAATCAATAAGGTAGTGGCAATCAGTTACTTCAACACAACAGGGACAATCCCGAGCAGGACAGGAGCAGAGTGTATCATATGGACAGCAAGCCAGAGTCCCTTCAGGCTTTTTAATTTAGGCTCCTGCCCAAGTTTCAGATCAAAAGTCAGACATGACTGATCCATAAAACAACTAAACCAACTCATTTCCAACTAACCACCTTCAACATCACCAACTTCTCATTTGTAACAAAGCAAAAGGTAACAAGCTCTTACAGCTAAGTCTTCAAATAAGCAAAGATATCAAATTGTTACGGACAACCTTTTCATGTACTAGTGCACTCCCCTTAAAAAACAAACAAAACCCCCAGCCAAGTCCCTATTAGTTACAGCAGGACAGGACTCTCCTTGTAGCTTGACTTTTTACATTGCACTTGAGTTGCTGAAAGTAAATCTAAGTTCTTCCCACCACACAGTTAGTAAGCAAAAGTCAAAATGCTTTTCTTCCTGCTCAGCCACAACAGCTTGCTCTCCATCCTCTCAGAAATCCAATTAAATCATTCTCATAACTGCTCAGAGAATGCCAGGAGATCCAGTTTCTTTGCTACATTTATTATCGCAGTTATTATCCTGCAACAGTTATAGCATCTGACAGAGTCCTAAAAAGTATCATTCCTTTGTTTAAAACCTTCTCCCTGCTCCTCAGCCACAACTGATTTTAGACATGACCCAACAGTGAAGGAATCCTGCAGATCCACAAAACCTGAAGAAATAAAATCGAGCTCCAAGTAGCAGCCAGCAGCAAAGTCAGCCTCTTATCTGCACACAGATCACTGTTCACTGGTAGCTCTGTTTGCTAAACAAGGCTCTGAAGGTGTCCAACTTTGTTATGGCTTTG
>NW_009926902.1:0-18601 GCF_000696875.1 Nestor notabilis | reverse complement strand
TGCTGAACTTCTTATAGAACACCACGTGGAAGGGACCACAAGGATCATCTGGTCCAACATTTCTTGGTAATGCATGACCTAAACAAGATGTCCCAGCACCCTGTCCAGCCAAATCTTAACAGGGTCCAGTGTCGGGGAATTCACCACTCCTGGGGAGATTATTCCAATGGCTCATTGTTCTCATTGGGAAAATATTTCCTCTAGTGTCCAACAGGAATCTCCCCAGGAGTAACTTGTGCGCATCACCCCTCATCTTTTCCATGTTCTGGAGTGTTTAGTTCAGAGGATAGTGTTATCTCTGTAGTTCAGATGACAATCGACTCTTACTGTCCAGTACTACGTTCTATTTCTCCTGCTAAGCCCACAAACAAGCTGAGGCAAAGTTCCAGTTCTGAACAAAATACTTCCACTAAAACCCACTTTTTCTGTTGACAAACAAGCATCAGACCTACCAGCTGGCTAAATATTTCCAAGAAATAATGTAGGATTTGGCAGATTTGTTTGGAAAGATAATCCCTGCAAGTGATTACAGGATCAAGCATTCAATCAGACTTAAGCATTCAATACACACTGTGTGTCTATTTACAAACACCTGGTAGTAATCGCCTGTTCTAGGCAGGGAGGAACAAGAAAGGAGAGGAATAAGAAACAGCTCTGAAGAGCCAGTATTTCTTTCTGGGTACCTTGAGAAAAAGGTTACCTTAAATGATTCGACAAAGAAGGGACATTATTAGAGGCAGTCGCCCATGGCTGCAGACCTGGCTCAGAGAAGCAGCCCTCTGCCATCCCTGCCCTCTCCTCACACAGCTTCAGTTGCCACTCAAACCACACTTAAACCAGGAGAAACATTCATGCTTCAGCTCATGCCATTAGGAAAATGAGCTGATTTTTGAGGCTTCCCAGAAGTCGCCCAACTACCTCATTCCTAGTCCTCACACAAGGCAGCAAGCTCCTCTTTCAAGCAGGTACTTCTCTGTCACGTGAGATTATGAGTGCTTTCCCCTACATCAAGGAAAACCTCTGAAAACCAGCTGAAAGTTTGTGGTTTGTTTTCAGTTGCATTTTAATAAAGGCTTTCACTACAGAGATAGGTGAGGACCCCCACAGCAAACAGCAGAGGCGTAACAAAAGCACAGCACAGCGCCTGGTTAAGGCTGCTGCAAATAGAAGACAGCACCATTATCAGGATGAGCAAAACTCAGAAGCCATTCACCAAGGAGCAGTGGAAACAAACTCTTTATTGCTTTTAGTATCAAGATCAATAAGCTTTATATTAGAAACTAACTGTAGTAGCAGTGGGTATCAGAGATCTCAATCACCAGAGCCCTTCAAGCAAAGGTTTTAGATGAGCTGAGTACACCCAGGGTGAGCACTCTATGTGTCAGATTGAGAGCTTCCCCTTATCAACACACACAGGCACACCAAGTCACAGACTTGTTTGGGTTGGAAAGGACCTTTGAGGTCATCAAGTCCAACTGTTAACCCAGCACTGCCAAGTCCACCACTAACCCATGTCCCCAAGTGCTCATGCCAGAGGAGACGGTCACCCTTTTTATGTCACTGAGCTGTTCTTAGCCTTTGCCAGCAGATCAAACCTCGAATGCACAGCAGCCCATCCACTGTGGGTTGGCAGATACAGGTTCACTGGTGACAGCCCCAGTAAGCTGTAAGTTATGCTAATTCCTACCTTTCCATCTGGATGCCAACATGAGAGATCACTTTTGACATGCTGAATCCTTGTTCCACAGGATTAGTACTTATATTTAATATACACTCAGGCACAGCTACATTGCTTGAAGTCTGCACAACCTGCACAGTTACTTGACACTGAACAGAAACCCAACTGAACATCAGTCAAGAACTCCTCAGCCATGACAGAATTAAACACACAACTTCCACATTACACAGTAATTTTTACACATCTTACAGGGAGTGAAAAGTCCTTTTATTTTCAATTTTAGTAAATGTGTAGCTAGTACTGGCATCTCAAGAACACATGCTCCAAGATTAGCAGCAGCAGTTAATAGTGTGCATTTTTAAAAGGCCAACATTGCCTAGCAATAAGACAGAATGTGTTTCCATTAAGCATCGCCTAGAACCTCAGACCCAAGTCCTGTGGAAGATGCTTTAATAGAGAAGAGTATTCTTTCCTGAACTGATCAGGGGTAATAGTAGTCACTGAATTCTCAGTGAAGATGCTCACAAACTGAGCAGCAGCGAGTTCTTCAGTGAGACTGACGTTACCCTGTTCATCAAAGCAACAGACATGGTGTTCTACTCACACCTCCAAGCTGGTTTCCCAGTTCCAGAAGGTACAAAGCAAAAACTACGAATAAGAGCTAGAAAATCTGAACTAACAACTTGGGCAGACCCTGGGCCTGCCTTCAAACCTGCCTCAAAACCAAGCAAAAAGTTAATAGCTTATAACTAATAACCTTAACTAATAGCTACCTGGAATAATGTCCTAGCAACAGATCTGTCTGAGATGTCCATCACATTCCAAAACACACAGAAAGAAGGAGAATACTTCCTCCTGTTCATGTATTCTGAATATCCAACTGTAACACAAGTTAGAAATCAGATTAACTTGTATTTGGCAACAGAGAACTTGGTTCAAACTTCACCACTCTTCCACCATCACAACATTTCTGTGCTATAATGTGTTTAGACTTCACTTGGAGATTCAGAATCTCAACATGATAATCACAAGTTTTAGGCAGGCCATAGCCAGAACAAAAAGATAAGCCAGAACTTGCCAGAAATTCAGCACAGGAACAGAGAGTTTGTAGCAGACATACCATGGTTCACTTGGTCATTTCCCTCCACAGAGCACTCTCTCAATAAAAACATCTCAATATGTGGTCTGAAATGTGAGTATTTGAAAAACAGGGTACATCAAACTTCCAAGCAGGCCTAGCTTTATTGCAAGCAGAACAGCAAAGAACACTCACTGATCCACCCTACAATCCTATGGACTGTGCATTCTGCTCACAAGCACTTAACACCTCATGTAGCTAAGTCCCACATGTTTGAGAAGCCAGCACAAACCCAGCCAATTCCATGTTCTAGATGATGTTTCTCCTTACTGCCTGCAGCTACAGGTACCTTTAAGAGATGTCCACTGAACCAAAACAGCCACTTAAGCAAATTGACACCCAGTAGACTTGTTTCGCTCCCACATTCTTTCCAGCACAGAGTGATTCAGCCAGTCCTCTGCAGGGCCATTGCTTTGATAACTGGACATTTATTTCACAGGCAATATCATTCCATATATTTTCCTTCCTTTCAGGAGTTTATATTTGCAACAACTCCAAGATACACAGACAGCTTAATAGCTAAGAAAAGGCTAGTACCTTAAAAAAAAAGGTTCAAGTATATGAGTGATTTTTCAGCAGTGTTGAGAATCATTTCTTAAAAGCTCAAGATGTTTTGAACAGGCAGGTTACAGTTCTAACCAGAATGTATCTATATGGAGATATACTCTAGAGTCAGCAATTATCAGACTACCAAAACACTTCAGTATCAGGTTAGCTGGGAAAAAGTAAGTATAATGACAACATGAGAAGGTGGATCTGTGCTGGCCCCTTGGCTTATTTTTCATTCAGGGAAATTTCCTGCCAAACGTACCCATGGAATAGTGTGTGTTGCCAGAATTCTCATCTCCACAGCATGCCACGGTCCTCCACACTCACTGATAGAAGGCAGCAAATAAATACAGAGCAGACCAGTCTTGTAGTACAGACTGGAAACATTGAGGGCAAGGACACCCAGTCAAGCCTACTTAGTACTCAAGCACTCACACATCCACTTTGAAATAAATCAGCATTTTCCAGAAAATGCCAAGTGTCCAATGCAAAACTTCACTGAGTGTTCTGGCCAACAGTTGTTCCTGTAAGTGCTGCAATTATCTCAACATTAACGAATTACCACAGTCACCCATTAACTAAAAAATCATCACCATAGAGCATTTAGGAATGTGCTGCTCGTTTCATTCAAGCCCAGGACACAGTACCCAGAATCACAGAATCAACTGGGATGGAAGAGACCTTTAAGCTCATCCAGTCCAACCATTCCCAGCACTGCCAAGGCCACCACTAACCCCTGGCACTGAGGCCTCGGCTACCCGGGCTGTGAACACTTGCAGGGATGGTGACTCCAGCCCTGCCCTGGGCAGCCTGTTCCAATGCCTGAGCACCCTCTGGGCAAGGAATTGTTCCTCAGCTCCAGTCACCATCCTCACAGGAGGAACCTCTTCCTTATAACTAAGCTAAATCTCCTCAGTTTAAGTTTGAACCCATTACCCTTGGTCCTATCATACGGTCCCTGATGAATAGTTGTTCTTCATCAAAATAAGTAACTAGTTAGTTATTTTTTACACTGAGCTGGTTGCTGAAAGGCCAGAACCTGCCAAGGGAGATGGTGGGGTGGAAGGACCCTCCTCTTCTAGCAAGAGCAAATTACCCATTACAGGCTCAGCCACTCCTAAGCTATACTCTCAGAAGACAGTGAAGATCTACATCTGTTTTCAGCAAGTTCAAGCTTTTTTGCTCCACTTTACCAAAAACCTTCTACATTCCTAGTATTATTTTCAGCTAAATCTGAACTGGGAATCAAGACGCACATCAGCTCAGCCTGAATTCAAGTTGAATGGAAGCTGTAATAACTCTAAGGCCCAAAGGAGCACAGAAATACAACCCTCAGGTTACAAGCTTACCTAACTTACCCTGCAGCCTTTTGAAGATGATTTTACAAAGCCTAGTTATTGTATTTTTCCCCCCTCCAAAGACTGCCATAGTACTGCAGCAACTCTATTCATTATTAATCAGGCCTCATCTGCTCAATACATCATTTCCATAAGATTAGCAATCGGCCACATGTTCCAACATGTCAGCAAACACTCCATCCTTTTCTCAACATAAAGCCTTCACCTCCTAGAGAGCAGACACGAAGCCTAAGTTAGAATGTTTGTTTCTTTTTATCCAAGTCAGTTTGGCCACCAGATGAAAGCCACCATGTTGCAGTAAAACTCAAGTGTAAACATGAAAAATCACAGAATCAAAGTGTGCCATTAAATAGGATCAGAATTAGATTTGATTTTGTATCTCAGTTATTTCAATCTTAGATCACAATCTGTCATTAGCAAGGTGCTTTACATATTCCTTCCTGCAAATACTCCCCTGTCACATTTCACTTGAATGCAACATAAATAAAAGCAACTTGATTTATTGTCACTGCTCTCTTCAGGAAATGAATGCAGGACTGTTTCATTTTAAACACTTAAAAGTTAACTGCAAATTTATACATTTCCTGACAAGTAGATGGAAGATGAAAATTAAACAAGTGCCACAGCCTACTTGTAGCTAAAAAATCTTTGCTTTTAAATCAGATGCTCATTATGATACTGTATATATGAATGTCTAAATACAGAAGTCAGTCTTACAGTTGGCAGTCAGAGGGACCAGAAGCAGAACCAAGTCCAGTGTCAAAGCCCTTCACAACACTCAAACAGATGAAAATGGTATTCCAGAAGCCTTCGGAATTCCCTCAAGTTCTGTCATTTTGGTTTATATCTCAAAGTCTCCCAGGAACAGCTGCCGGTCTGGAAGCATTATCAGAATTTGCTGCTGCTTATTTCCAGAAGGTAACAGCCTGCAACCATCCATAAAGTTTGCCAGAGTAAAACCAACATACAGAGGCCTCTATATTCCAGCCATCACCTCCTTTTCAATGGCCTGTTTGTCCTGCTTTGAAGGGAACACTAAGGAAAAAAGATTCCTTCAAGTTCGAAAGCCACTAACTATCCCATGCCTCAAGTATATATAGCTATCCATTAAATTCAACCTTTACAGCTTCCTAGGCATTACTTACAAGCTGCATGGTCAAAAACTAAACCCCACACTCTCTTCCCAGGTGATGACTTTGCATCTCACATATCTCATCAGCATAGAACTTTCTATTGTCCACCTTTCCAAGAAGAACATTAAACCTCATACAATTTTCTCATATACAACTCCCCTATACTCAAATTCAGTTTGTTTTCCTTTTTGTTGTGCTCAAGACAACCATGTCTGTACAGAAATAGTTTGAGCAACTGACAGAATCATAGAATCAACTAGGTTGGAAAAGACCTTTAAGAGCATGAAGTCCAAAATGATTCCAACTCCAGGATCAGTAGCACCCACCAAATGGGCTTTCAGATCACTCTTGTGCCATGTAGAGGTGCTTATGCAATAGCTTGGCCACAGCATTCAACACACAAACCCCACTTTGGATGCCAACAAATGACTCTTACAAAGAGTCAACATTTTCAAGACCTTTAGTGAACTATCTTCTAAGACTCAGATTTTTATGTTCTGCTTTAAAAGGCTGGACTATTATCCAGCTATCACTTAGCTGTCACTGGTTTTGATTTGAGTCTGTACAAGAGGTGGTACTCCAGTAATTCGGCAACACAAACTGTGAAGGACATGATCAGTGTTATGCTACCATCCCTGCTGGTTTTCAGACCTTTATGGACATTTAAACAATGTCTCATTTTAAGCCCACTGCACTCATTCTCAATTTTAGCTTTTGACACTTCTAATGTTGCAACAAGCAGCCACCAAACACACCCCCTAAGAACACAAGTGAAGCTAACAGAAATCATCCTAACCAGACCAAGAGACACAAAATAATAAAGGCAGTCACTGGTATCCTGTAGTGTTCTCCACACATTTTCCCAGTGAAACCTCTATGTTAACGACTGTCCAGGGAATACGTTCCCCTGAGGTCCTCCCTCTGCTGACACCACTTTTCACTGATTTAACAGGTTAACAGAGGCAGGCAGGAGACTAACACTGAGGGAATAGACACACTTGATATTCAGGCTGCTTAACTGTTTTTCAAAACACAACTGGTCCAGAATTTGCAGGAGTGTACATCTCAAATCTCATCCCATTTAAAGCCACAAGACTTTCTCAGCATACTCGAGCCAGCTTCAATCTAGTTAGTTCAGTTGTCAGCAACACCGATAGGCACACAACATCAACACAGCCAAAACATCCTGCACACAGCCCATTATGAGTACCAAAACCTGCATGAGACCTCTGCATCACCGTTAACATTTGCATCCCACCTAAATAATTGTGTGCCAGCTCCAATCTGCTGCATGACCTTTGAGGTCCGTTCCAACCCAAACCAGCCTGTGATGCTATGAAATGTATTAACATTGCACAGTAAGAGAGGTTCCTCTGATAGTACCTTTTACTGAAATCAAGGAATATCAGAGACCTTCTCAAGTGTCTCACTTTAGTGTTGCTTTCTTCCAAGATGATGATAGGTGTGCTCAAGTTTCTAGCAGGTAGCTGCTCAGCCTGAATAAACCACCTTATTGACATACTAATTTAAAACAAAACCCATCTGCTTTGCTCATTACAGTTCCTGCTGCTCGGGTGGCATGTATGCATCAATGCAAATTCAAATGGCACATCATGTCCTTCACTATTGAAAGCTGCACAGTCAAGTATCATACATATTCTACCTTTACCATACAGATAATGGCAATGTTCCAGTTTAAGGATGGAAAAAAAAACAACCCAGCATGCTTTGGAAAAATATTTTTCCAGAGGCTGTTTAAACACCATGAGGAACAACAACGAGACTACATCAAAGCCACAATGCAGTGATTAAAATCAGAGGATCATGGAAGGGTTTGTGTTGGAAGGGACCTTAAAGCTCACCCAGCTCCAATCCCCTGCCATGGGCAGGGACACCTTCCCCTAGAGCAGGTTGCTCCAAGCCCCTGTGTCCAACCTGGCCTTGAACACTGCCAGGGATGGGGCAGCCCCAGCTCCTCTGGGCACCCTGTGCCAGCGCCTCAGCACCCTCACAGGGAACAGCTTCTGCCCAAGAGCTCATCTCAATCTCCCCTCTGGCAGGTTCAAGCCATTCCCCTTGTCCTGTCCCTACAGGCCCTTGTCCAAAGCCCCTCTCCAGGTTTCCTGTCGGCCCCTTTAGGTATTGGATGGAGAAGTATGTAAGATTAGGCACCCAGAAGAAAACAGGGGCCCCCAATTGTTTCTGTTTGTTGCTGGCCAGTGTTAAAAAACATGTAATGCTCTATTTTAAAAGCTTTTGTCAGACAAATTGGAAAGGATTAGCAAGCGAGCAATTAGTACATGCAGTTCACATCATCCACCACAGCAATTAGCAGCATAAATCAAACCAGCAATGCTCTAACTGCATTCACTCTACAGTGCAGGAAGCAAGATGTTCCAGTACGCAAAACATTCCCAGAGAAAACACTGTCTTTCTATAAGCCATGTAGGTCTCCTGACTTCAGCTAAAATCCTAGCTTTAAAATGCATGAAGCAGTTACCAAGGCAGATGCTCGCTGTAAATATTTGTGCCCTGCCTGGCTAGCAGTGTTACCAGCTGATTAACACCATCACTGCCTCCCTCTCGGGGTTACACACCGATATATTCACAGCATCTTTGCCTCAAGCAAGTTGTGCCCTTTTGGCCAGCTCCAGCCGACTCAAATTTAATTTTTCAAGAGAAGGCAACAGCAAGATCCTTCCATCCATCAACTAGCGCATTGTTATCCATCTAGATGCTATTACATGCTGCAATCTCATAGCAGTGTTTGTGAAGCTTAATTAACACAGGTTGAAACTAGAGTCTTATTTTGCATGAGAAAAGTAATGAAATGAGACTGAATAGATGAGTTGCCACAGGGTAAAGGAATAGTCTTCCAGAACTTGTTTCTATTCCTTCCTGCTTTCATTTATTCAACTCAGAGTGAACCAATAGCTTCATGTTCAAGTAACAGAACTGCCATAGAAAAGTGGTAAATGACTCCAGGAAAGGCCCGATGCACTAAGGCTGCAGCTACAGATTTTCTTCCCATAGTGCACACCAGTAGCATTGTCAAGTTTTACAGTTTCATGCAAAGCAGCTCCATGTCATGGACACCATCCTGTGCAGAAGCTTGCCCTGAGATCCACAGAAATATTTCAATCCCAAATTCAAAGAGCAATCTAACCCAAATGTTCCAGGAGCAATGTATTTTGAAGGAAAACTACTACTGAGCCTGTACTCAAAAAAGAACGTAATCCTATTAGGACTTCAGCGTGTATTGAAAACACTCATAATCTTTGCTAGAAAAGCATTTTCAAACTCTACCACATCACTGATTGATTTTATGGTCAGGAAAGCAAAGGAACATCATTTTCCTTCACTGTCATTATTTCTTAGTTTTGATGGTTGACACTTGCACCTGGGGGACACGAGCAGGAATACCTTCTAGCCACGAGCAGAGATGGTGCAATGTGTAACACAATGATTTGTAACTGCTTTATCAGCATTCTCACTATCAAATGCTGTATCTATGAAGATTTTCCAAGCTATCATTCTAGGTTTAGTGCTAAACAGTGGAGTTACCTGAATCAGAGATATATAGCCCATCTTTCTCTCAAGAACTTGAAACCCATTTCATTATATACCTCCAACACTATCTAGAACAGCAGGCATGAAGATGTACGGCAATTTACCAACCATGCACAGCTATCTCTGACATTTGCCTATTTCTTATCTTACTGCTTGGTATCTCTGAGGAAATTCACTGCTGTCTCCCTGCTACACTCACCTTCCATGTTAGTACAAATTCATATGCCAGCCACCTCCTTATTTAAGCATCCCAAGACTCTTGTGTTAGTGACCAAGTGATGCACAAAGCCCTGCTGTGGTTCACAACTAGTTAACTGGGATACTCAGGCATTTGCCAAGTGAAGTGGTATACATTTAAACGCCTGCTGCCTGGGCACTCAGAGTGCCATGCTTTTAGCATATTTCCTCTAGAGAACACGGTTGCTGTGATACCTACAAGACAGGCTCCTGGCTGCTCTGCTGAGCATGGGAAGTGGCACCAATGAGATAATGGCAATCACACATTTGTACACTACCATACATTTAGCAGAGTAGTTAGAATAAGTTAAAGCATGAGTACGAAATCCTGCAGTGACTGTCTTGCTTTGTCTCATGTTATGTTACTGGAAAATACAGTTGTAAAGTACCCATACAGTGATATAAATGAACAGAAAATTTACTGTCAGGAAGAATTTCATCTGCAGCTTTAGTTCAATAGAAAACATAAGCACTACCAGATCAAGCCAAAGTGGATTTCCTACAGGTTTCATGTTAACTTGTGTGAGCATTGATTTGGTTGAGGCTATAAACACTCCTTCAATCCCCTCCAAATTGCTGTGGATTCCATTCCAGTAAGCTTAAGAGGCCCTTTGCTTGCCTGTACAGATGTACAGAAGGCAAAATTACCACAATAGCTGCCTAATCATTAGGCTGACATTCATTATCCAACTATGCAAACAAATAAAACTAGGAAACGAGACAATGAAATTACCCATTTCACACACCTCAACCCTGTGGCTTTAGTACTTGCTTCCTGAAGTGGTTAACTGAGGCTTACTTAAGCAACAAGAAAAATGAAAACCCAAGTCATTCACTGGGTTAGACACACGCTGCTACCTTAGCACACTTTTATTTGTACACTTATAGAGGCCCCACACAGAGGATTAGCCAGAAACCTGGCATTAATGAGGTTGAATGCGCACATCCTGATTAAGTAACACATCTGCTTCCACCCGCTTAAAAGAGAGACATTAAATACTTCCAGAGGGGGTTGGAATTGCCAGCTGCCCACAAAGGATTCACTACCAACAAGGGAACCTGACCACCACTCTCTTTCCACCTGGGAACTCAAAATCTAAAACAAGCTTTCTGAATAGTCATAGATCCCTGGTAGCCCAAATCCATCGGAGCCAGACAGCACTGGAACCTTAGTTCCAACATCAGCCACAAGATCCATGCAGTAGTTACCACCTTATCACAAATGCAGAAGTACAAATTAATTGCAAACTTGGGATCAAAAGCTCTGTCCAGAAGACTAGGAAGTAGTTTTTCCATATAGATGGAAGAGAATTGAAGTGTTCCTGATTTTTTAAAACCCTTTTTAACCGCATCACTGAAAAAGCATTTCAGTGCCCTGTACCCACAGACTAGAGTTTATTCCTGCAGCTGAACTAGATCTTCTCACTGCATTTGAACACTAAAACAAGTTCAGAAATGGGGTTCAACACCAATGAC
Source organism: Nestor notabilis (assembly GCF_000696875.1). NCBI lineage: Eukaryota > Metazoa > Chordata > Aves > Psittaciformes > Psittacidae > Nestor > Nestor notabilis. The sequence goes on along the minus strand of NW_009926902.1, from coordinate 7,462 downwards.
TTACAACCCCAAAACATAACCACCACTTACTTCACCGTGGGACTCCATGTGTACATCTCTCCATATAGAGATGACTTTCATGAAGCTATATTTATGTCCTAGGAGTACAGAATTCCAGAGGACTTTAATCAAATAACAGCAGCATCTCACAACTGGTCCATGTCTGGCACTGTCTTTGCTCAACTATTTCATGATATGAGAACAAGGGAGAATATAAAAGAGAAGAATAGCCACAGTTTTCCCTCAGTATAGGTGACATGAAGTACGAGCAGTGCTGGGAAGCAGTCAAGGACAAAACCTCGTATTACAGAAGACAAATCTCTTATTCTCACAGATGTTCGGATTATTGAAGCTGTTTAATTCAATACCTTCCCAGAATAGGGAACTTTATCCACCGTGATTACTACGGAATCATCGTAGACTTTTCCCCACAAATCATGCAAAGCTCTGTGTGTGTGTGAGTCAAAGAATACCCTGAAAACCTAACCACTGCAGAAGCCGATGTCTGAGATGCCCTGACAGCAAGAAGTGACACAGTTGAGATGCAACAGACTTCTCCATTCCAGCTACTATGATTTTTGGAGCTGTTACCTCTTCTTCAAAGATGTGCCAAAAGTATCAGCACTGCCATTTACCTTGCTTATTGGCAAAGACAAAACCAATTCCTGATTGTGGTACAGTAGAGAACAGGGTATTCCTCAGTTTGGGTTGAAGTTTTTCAACTGCTTGGCACTATTAATAGCATTAAAGAGGGGGATTTAGATTAGGACAAGAAATCTTCACTGTGAGGATAGTGACTGACAAAAAGAGCCTTTGTTTAGGGAGCTGGAGTGAATTAAAAAAAAATAAAAGAGACCTTGCTTTTTGTGCTTGAACTTTTTGGAGGATTCTGTCTTTAAGAAAGAATGACGGAAAGCTGGGCTGGTTCAGCCTGGAGAAGAGAAGGCTCCTGAAGGGGAGACCTTAGAGCAGCTCCAGTGCCTAAAAGGGCTCCAGGAAACCTGGAGAGGGGCTTTGGACACAGGATGTAGGGACAGGACATGGGGAATGGCTTGAACCTGCCAGAGGGGAGATTGAGATGAGCTCTTGGGCAGAAGCTCTTCCCTGTGAGGGTGCTGAGGCGCTGGCACAGGGTGCCCAGAGAAGCTGGGGCTGCCCCATCCCTGGCAGTGTTCAAGGCCAGGTTGGACACAGGGGCTTGGAGCAACCTGCTCTAGTGGAAGGTGTCCCTGCCCGAGGCAGGGGTTGGAGCTGGAGGTGCTTTAAGGTCCCTTCTAACACAAACCAGGCTGGGATTCATTCTGTGATTCCCAAACTCCATCGTTCACCAAAAATAGTGTGGTTTGGGTTGGGGTTTTTTATTTCACTTACAGACATACCATAGTCTAACACTTATATGTGCATCCCTTAAATATTAACAATTATGAAAATACATTGTATTCCCACATCATTTTTTACTACATGATCCAAGATTCAAACCACTTTAAGTTAAGCTATGGGTACCTCAAGTGCTGGGTAACACCAGTATTGTCTCATAAGGTGTAAACACACTTCACTTGAGCACCTACGTCACCTTTAAAACATGCAATTGCCATTCTGTACTTTGCTAAGCACAATACAGAACATAACCACAGCAATCCATGTTACAAGGTATGCTGCCTCTCCCAAAGTGCTTGAGATCAGCCAAAGCAAAGCACATGTCCAACCTGCTGCCTTGCTGAGTGCCCCCTCTTCTTAGGGAGTAAGACTCATTTGCCAGTTTAAATAGAAATAAACGCAGTGATCTGTATACACAGCAGCATGAACTCTTGGTTCAGCATTACTGCATGCTGCTTTAAACTAATCCCCCAAAGCAAGCAGTGGGAGAAGCCTGGCACGCTCCCCGAAAAACCTCCAGCCTCACAACACATTTGTTCCATCATTAGTTGAACCACAGCATGTCTCCTTCTTTGCACAAGGAAAAAAAGCTATCCTCAGAAATGAATGGTTTAAGGCTTTCCTCTTGATTTGTAACTTTATGCCACTCGCTCAAAGCATCCGATATTTAATCATGCAGCTTTTGCTGGGGGAGCAGAGTAATGGAGCACGTAACTTACAGCCAGAAAGCAGAGTCACTTCAATGTGGAATAAGACATGCCAGTAACTTAAGTCACAACTAGCAAACCTTTTAGTTTACAATGCAGCTAAAGTTAGGGACAAGCACTTGAATTTTCACTCACATAACAACTTAATTACCTTCCTCGTTAAAAAGAAATATCTTTCCATTTTGATACTAGCCACCAGAACTACAAGGTAGCTACTGCACTACATCAATCTGTCCACACTGAAAGTTCACAAACAGCAAGACGGAATGCTGCCTTTTAGCTAGGTTAACACACAACTTGGTCCACAAAGTCAGCTGTCACCACCAGCAGGAAAAGGCATTAAGAGACTTGGTCCAAACATACTGCTCTGGCTCTGCCCAAGTCAATGCTGTCCGTGTACATGCAAGCTCAGAACTTACCCAGATGCACTTATGCACTGGGTAGAGATAATGGGTTCAGATTCCCTACCTCTGAATCACACAGACTGAAGCCCCCAGCAAACAAACACAAAAGCCCGTTCCCAGCAGGCTCTGCTCTTGCTTTCTCTCCCAGGAACCTGAAACAAGATGGCTCTCTGGAGAATCAGTTTTAGCCTTTCAAATTTCATAGCTTGCTCCAAATTACATAGGCAATAGCACAACAATAACAATAGCTTCTACAAGGTGATTGCTATTGAGGTTTCACAATGAAACTGTCTTATGCAATACCTGGGGGGATCTTCCAGCTTCGGTCATTTATGCTTAAATATCTGAACTACACCATTATTTATTTTTTTGATGTATGGAAATAATACAACAAATATCCAAAGAAGTCCCCTCCCCAGGAGCTTGGCTTAATTATTTACTTGCATGGAGGTCCCCAGCTGCAGGATCTCCTAAGTCTGCTCCAACAGAATAGCTAAGGAAAGGGAGTGACTGGTATTCAAATAGTTTTCAGAGTGATCCCTTCCAATCCAAATCATCCTATGATTTCCAAGTTGTGGCTTTGATACAACTTTTTGCCAACTCTTGTACTACAACCAGCTTCTGCTCCTTGTCATGAGCTATGTGTACATCTGCAGGAAGGCTCATGTTATTAAGAGGCAGCTACTATGCAGCGGTGATTCACCCTTGCTTTATCACTCAGCTGGCAAGTTAAAGCAAAGTCCCATGTTTTCAACTAATCATGATACTCTTTCCACATTAGGCAGCCAAAGAAGGTTGCTCATTGATGTGCCTGTCACTTTTCTATCATCAAGTAGGAGAGAACAAGTACATTAAGCAGGAAAAACGGCTGTGGTTTTGTATTTCACAACAGAGATCAATGCTCTTAGAGGATATTCATTTTTCAACTCTGTTGCCTCATACACTTCAGTAGCAACAATAGTGTTAAAATATTATCGTTACCTCAACTCCAAAATCGAGTACAACTTCTCCTGTAAGACAGTCCCACGATAGCACTGCACCCCCAGCATACTCAATGCCAGCATTTAAGGAGCTACAAAGTTAAAGGGCTCCGAGAAAAGAATGACCACAAGTAACACCAAAGTAGAGTCCCACATCAGGTAACACAGATGCCTCTAATGCATCAGATGCTTTTGCTCCACCCTAAATTACTTTCTTTGCAAGAAACAGTACTTTTAAAAGTGACTGAAGAAGAAAACAAAGCAAGATTTATACCTCCTACCACTCTCTCCCACCCATCCCCACCTGGTGCAGCAGCATCTTTGCACTGCCCTGACATGTCATCTCCAAGTATACAGGTCTCACATTTTCTCTAAGACTTCAGTTATTCCTGGAGCCATAATTTCAAAACTCAAACCAGCATTCACAATATACTCTTCAATTTAACAGAAAAGGTAGACTAGGAATCACAAAATGAGCTGGAGGACAGCAATTCATAACTGAACGACGGCTGGTATTGCACCTGTAAGAATTAACACAACAAATTTTCCTCCAATTAATAAATAAAATTAGATTTTATTTACTAATAAATACACTGAAGCCAGGATCTTTAGTATCTCTGTTTTACTAGTGGAGGATTTAAGTTATCTCCCAGTTAGAAAAATGGGCTCGAACCCCGTAGTGAAGCAGAATGTGTTTTGATGAGCTTGCCACAGTGTAAAATGATAGCAAACTATTTCAGATGCTCCACACTTGCTGCATTAGCATCTGTTAGGACTAAGTACATTGGCAAAAGTGTCCTTATATAATATTAGCCAAGACAATATTGACGTTGGTGAATTGTGTTAAAATCCTTTCATGTAGGATTAGAAATTAAGTTTTTCCACTCTCTTTCCTTGGGTTTGCATCATTCTTAACATTTTATAACAATATAATATCAGTCTCAGCCTGGATGACAGAAACTGGAGATGACGTATTCAGTACTACCTACCCTTATGAATCCTAAATGCACACCTTAAGACCATCATGCCTTGAAACCTCCACATTTCCAGCATTTTAAACACCAAATCCACGTTTTCTTCATCCCATTCCTAGGCACACAACATTCTTGACATAAGAACTGCTTAATAGTGATCAAGTTCTGATGCATCTACCCATCAAACTGAGTTCATGAACTACAGAACATGTGAAGACAAGTTTTACTACAGTTAACAGTCTAAATAACAGTCTCTAAAACTCTTTGGCTACTTAGTAGGAATTTCATTCCAAAACAAATAGACTGGAAATACATGCTTTTAAGCTATAGAGTATGTGAAGGAGGAGAACCCCAAAGTAACCAGTTCTCTGGTGAGTTAAAACTTATGAACTAATCCCACACAGAGATGTTTTACCCAGTATTACACCTAAGTTAGAATAATATAAGGAAAAAGAATCTCTGAGCAAAACACATCAGCAATCAGCAAGTGTGTCCAAACATTCCTGTAATAGAACTCAAAACCTAAAGAGTTTACATTGCAAATAAAATCCAAAGTGTTGGGAATCATCATAAAATGGTTTGTGTTGGAAGGGACCTTAAAGCTCCTCCAGTTCCAACCCCTGCCACGGGCAGGGACACCTTCCACTAGAGCAGGTTGCTCCAAGCCCCTGTGTCCAAGCTGGCCTTGAACACTGCCAGGAATTTGGGAAATTAGTAGTGCTATTCCACATGGAAAAGAAAATTTGGAGACTAAGTAATAGCCTCCCCACTGAAATAAGTTTCAAATTGCTTTAGATCCAGCTATGTTCTCCTCCAGAGCTGTCAAGCCTCTCTGGAGCAGAACAGTATTATTTGAGCTGCTCAAGGAGCACATGTTGATTAGAGTTACAGTTTAAAGCAGCCTGAACCAACGAGACTTCTCCTCTTTAATGGGTACAGTTCTCCTTCTGCTTGAAGGAACTGCTTCAACAGAAAGTTACATAACATCGTCTCACACCAGCCCCATGCCAACCATGCCACAGCTCCTCGCTGTCAATGAAAAAGCTGAGCACCTTGAACTCAAAAGGTTCTGTGTTTTGGGGAGCATCACGACAACACTAAACTCTTGGCAGCAAAACTGGAATGAAACAGCCGCAAAACAGGTAACTGTTTCTAAGTTCTTCTACATACAACATGGCATCACCACACAGCTGGAATCACCGAGAAGTAGACAGAGGAAGTTTTCTCAAAACACAGCCTGGTGGGGATGTAATCTCAAGGAGTTGTTGGGGTTATTTTAACTATGTGTAACGCTTAAGAGTTAGTAAGAGCCCTCAGAACAGAAAAGACTTCGAATAGACACATTTTCTAGATAAATCTTTCCCATGAATCACATCTACTGGTTTCATGACTCAGTGTCCAATCTAAGCAAATTGCCTGTACAAATTTTACTCATCGGCCCTGCTTTGGAAACACATTTGCAGGCTGCTATTTTGGTTTTCAAGCCTTTGTGATTGACAAATGAACTGAGCTACACTTAGGTAACACAAATCATTAATACATGAAAAGAGTAACGCAAGTCACATGCTGTGAAGATAACAACATACAGTGCTACACATCCTCCTTCCACTTCAGCTTGGCTGCATCACCGTATCCTAAGCATCTGATTCAAGAAACACATTTATATCACATAAATATGTATTATTTACCACCTAAAAAAAAAGAAGTTCCCCTGAAGGCACCATCTATCCCACAAAAACCCAAACACGAGGCAAGAAAGTTACTGTGGTACCTGTGCCACGTCCTCCCAACAATACAAAGGAGTCAGTTTCTATCTCTTTGGTGAAAGAGGAGAGCACAAATGACTCTCAGGACAGAACAACCCAGACTCCGAGCAGCTAAAACCACACACCATAATTTCAACAGTGACTAACACAACAGAGAATATGCACAAAACTCTACCACATACTTAGTCGGGTGCAGAGACTTAGCTGGGGACTATGCTCTCTAGTAAGTGACAGGCACTGCCAGTCTCGGTGACTCACTACACAAGACACTGAAGAGGGGCGTTTGCCTCCTCCCCCCTAAAATGGTAGCATGTCTATTATGCCTGTGTCTATTAAACATTATGTCTGTCTATCCAAGCTGCACTGCTCCAGAGTCAGACCAATAAGAGTCTTTCAAGCAACAATCTCAAGAGCAGCTTTTCCACCAGGACTTTTTAATTGCGTAGAATTTAAGGCCAAGACAGGCCAACACCACAAGATGTTTTTAAGCAGCTCTGTGTTTCAGCTGCTGTACATCACACTCTGCTAGGCTGAACCCCTTCCAAAATAGTGGCAGGCTATTTCGGTAGCCGAAGCACACAATGCAAAGCTTATGAAGTTCTCATGCAAAATAAACACTTCTTCTTAAAACACATGTTCTTGACCAATTCTGCTCATTCTCTTTAACACCAGTGACAGTTAAGAACAATACCTGCAGACTTCCCAGTCCTGACTATTTTTCTCTTATTTTGCACATCCTAAGCACTTCACGAGTCTCCGTAGTGCTCCTTCGGGGACAAACGCACATAAACCCAAGCTTAGAAGACTGTTATCTCCATCTTGCCTCCAAACCTGCTCTCACACTGCTGCGCAGGCAGAGCACCGCTCTGTAATCCAGCCATACATCCTGTGTACTCACTGAACGCCGCTAAACCGCAACCCGCGCTTTAACACGTCTTTAAACCACAAACTGCACGGAGCACCGAAGGAAACCTCATTCCCCCCCACCTCTCTGCAGGCGAAGCGAGCATCGCCCTTTCCCCACCGTCGCTCAGTCCTAGCAGGACCGCAGGCAAGTAGCAAAACAACTTCTCCCCGCAGCGCCGTGCTCTCAACACATTCACCTCTCTGTTCGCTGCGGAGGAAAACCCACACCGAGGGGCCGCGCTGGGCACGGGGACTGAAGGGGACCAGGCCCAGCGACCCCTCCGCCCCCCGAAATAGCCTGGGGCGGGAAGGCGGCTGCTCCCAGCCAGCCAGCAGTGCCCTGTGTGC
>NW_009926901.1:0-261 GCF_000696875.1 Nestor notabilis | reverse complement strand
GGAGAGCTCCGCAACGGTGCCACTTGCATTGGGCTCGTTCCTCGCTTTCCCACCTAAAAGTCCAATTGTATGCTTCGTGAACATGCCCGCTCGATGCTGGGCTGAGCCTGTCACACTGAGCACGAACGTCCGGCTCCTGCTCCCACAGCTGAAGAGCCAGTAGACAAAACTGCATCTGGGCCTCCATAGCATATGTAGAGCTCCGCGACAGTGCAACTTGCATTCAGCATGGTCCTTGCTTTCCCACCTAAAAGTCCAATT
>NW_009926900.1:0-56029 GCF_000696875.1 Nestor notabilis | reverse complement strand
GTGAAGTAGGGAGCTGCTTTCTCCTCTTGGTGGGGCTTTGGATTTGGGGTTCTTTTGCTTTTGTTGCTTGTGGGTTTTGTTGTTTGGGGTTTTTTTGTCAGCATTACCAAAACCCGGCACAAGTGGATGCTGCGGGCGGTGCTGGGTTAGATGCTGCCGTCTGGACGTGTCTGGGGGAGAAACCGCACGAAGCGACACCCGTCCTCCCATCAGTGGAAGCAGGCTTGGTACACGGATTACTGAGCACTGATTTACAAACCTGCCGCAAAAGCTGGGCTTGGGAAGACCAGTGATCGCGCTCATCCATTCATTCTGTCTCTCTCACACACACAAACACACTGCCTTCGGTTTTTTTTTCCTCTTGGAACGAGACTCTTGCTTGTTGCCTTGTTGCAAATGCCTGGGCGAGCAGCAGTGCCTGTGGCTGTGCAGAATGCCCCCAGCTTAAGCTGCCTCACTGGCTCACTCCTGGCGCTCTTGTTACACCCGGGAAGAAGGGAGAGAAAGAACTCGTCAACCTGTGGTGCTGACTGGCCATACACACCTGCAAATGTAGATCAGTTGGCATAGCCCCCTCCTCAGGACTGCTGTCACCAGATCCTTACACTAGCAAGAACAGCAGTGCTATTTCTCTGCCTAGGAACAGTAAGTATAATAGCCTTTTGAAGGTCTTTCTCTGCATGACACATAGGTGCGATTTTAAAAATAGCATAATTTAATAGTTCATATTCACCTTCTGTCATGTATTAATAGATTTAGCTATAAGCGAGGCTTGTGTTTCGAAGGAAGGTGTGTGTGTATTTTTGTGTGCTTGCATGTAGATGTTGCTTCAGTGCACCTGCAGTTGTGTTTTCTTGACATACCATGTCACAGTATTTTCACTTCATTGAGCATTAGATGTGCCTGTTTCCAAATTAAATTCAGTGAGATGTTCATTATGATTGAAACAGTTCAATTACAGATTAAAATGTAAGCATCTTATGTGTTTCTACAAATCGAACAAAAGCTTTTTGTGTAGATACATTTATTCTTTAATATTTCCATAGCTATATGTAGGTGTATCTATTACATATGAACTCAAAGATCTGAATGCACTGTGTATTGCAGTATTTTTCTTAGTGTTTGTATGTGTTGGTGTTTCAGAAGCATGCATATGTTTGTGTATGGATGCAAGTGCTTATATGGGTGGGGATTCTGTATCTCTGTCTATATATATGTGGCATACCCACCCACATCCTTACCCACAGAGTCGTTCAAAATCTCTGTGCATGTGATGTGGGTGTGTGTGTAATGTAGAAGTGTGAAGAGTGTGGGTAGGGGAAGATTTGAATACTGTGGTAATAGATGACACAGTTTCATTTGATCAGCGTGACCTTTTAGGAAAACAATCCAATCTTTTCCCTTTTTGTTTTGTTTATTTTTGTGTGTTTGTGCATGTGCCTCAGGTTAAGTGCTTCTTCTGCATGACCATAACCAAAGGGTGACCCATCCACTCCCTTATGTCCTATGGGGACCTCAGAGCCAGTTTCTCAGTCTTCATCTCCTCCTCTTCCTCCTCCTCCTCCTCTTACCACTGCTGCTGATGCCCTGGGTGCTGCTCCCAGGTTTGAGACATTGTTGACAGGCTGAAGAAAGGAATTGCAAAGACCTCCTCACTGTGTAAATAAAGTGATGGCTGGAAATAACTTCACCTCCCCGAGTAATGATACTAAATAGTAAGATTGCTAGGCCAAAGCATTAACAGAAGCAAATTATGAGGAAAGAGACTATTTGCATTTGGTTGCAGTGAGTGAACTGAGACCATCTGTGGAGAGCAGGTACCCTTTGATTTGCATAATTTTTTCCTCATGAATGCAGTCTTTGTAGCCTGCAAGGTAGTCATGATTCCCATCAAATCTGTGATTGCCACAGGAGATAAAGGAAAATAAAGGGTCTTGGTGGACGAAAAAACAAGGGCATCAGCTGTTTCCTGGTTCAGTTTTGAGAGTCTTATCTATTCTTGTGAGCAAAACAGTAGTTTGTGTCAAACGTTCCAGGCACTAACAAAATGTAGACCTGTGGTTTTCCAAAGCCAAAACAAATTCAGTGTTACAACTGTGTTGCCCTGCTCTGTGTCCAGGGGACTGTCCTCCAAATGCAAATGGCTTTGAACTTTCTAGTGGAAATTACGGCTACGCTGTAAATAAACCAAACCCTTTTGGCATTAAAGCAACTGAAAACAAACAAAACCAGTTTGCAAAACCAGTTGCAAAATGGAGGTTGCAATGGTGAGTGCAGACAGCTCTGGGTGCAACAGCCACATGCCCTATGGATACGCGGTCCAAGCTCGGGCCCGTGAGAGAGAGCGGTTGGCACAGTCAAGAGCCGCAGCGGCTGCGGCTGTAGCAGCAGCAACAGCAGCAGTAGAAGGTGGGGCAGCAGGCGGAGGTGGACCGTATCACCACTACCATCAGGAGCAGAGTCGAGGTGCATCCTCCTCTCACGGTGGGAATGCGTCACGCAGCAGCATGCCCCACCGCCAGAGCGGGAAGAGGCGGAAGAAAGGGAAAAAGAGGAGCCACCACTTAGGAAGTAGGGAGTGTGGTGCCTCCTTCCCCTGTTCTGAGCTGCTGCCTCTCAGTGGTTCTGAAGAGAGAATACTGAAGGACTTGAGTGAGGAGGAAGAGGAGGATGAAGATGAGGATGAAGAGGATGAGGAAGAAGGAAAGCTCTACTACAGTGATGACTATGGGGAGGACGAATTTTCGTACTCAGACCAGCCACCTGATGATGGTGGAGGCCCTGGGGGTTACAGCTCTGTTCGCTACAGTGAGTACGAGTGTTGTGAGCGTGTGGTAATCAACGTGTCAGGACTGCGGTTCGAGACCCAGCTGAAGACGTTAGCTCAGTTCCCGGAGACACTGTTGGGTGATCCAGCGAAGCGAGGGAGATACTTTGACCCTCTCAGGAATGAATACTTCTTTGATAGGAACCGGCCCAGCTTTGATGCCATCCTGTACTACTACCAGAGTGGCGGTCGGCTGAAGAGGCCAGTTAATGTACCCTTTGACATCTTCACTGAGGAGGTGAAATTCTACCAACTTGGGGAGGAGGCCATGCTCAAGTTTAGGGAGGATGAAGGGTTTGTCAAAGAGGAAGAGGTCAAAGCTTTGCCGGAGAATGAGTTTAAGAGGCAGGTTTGGCTGCTGTTTGAGTACCCAGAGAGCTCCAGCCCAGCCAGAGGCATTGCCATTGTCTCTGTCTTGGTCATCTTGATCTCCATCGTCATCTTTTGTCTGGAGACTTTGCCAGAGTTCAGAGATGACAAAGAGTTCATCATGTCGCTGAGCGTAGCGAAGGGGCATTCTAATGAGTCGCTTCACCTGAATGCTGGGGAACACACCATCTTCAATGACCCTTTTTTCATTGTAGAGACAGTATGCATCATTTGGTTCTCCTTTGAGTTTACAGTGCGCTGCTTTGCATGTCCAAGCAAAGCACACTTCTTCAAGAACATCATGAACATCATAGACATTGTCTCCATCTTGCCTTACTTCATTACTCTGGGCACTGACTTGGCACAGGAACAGGGCAGTAATGGCCAACAGACCATGTCTTTTGCCATCCTGAGAATCATCCGTCTGGTCAGGGTGTTTCGTATCTTCAAGCTCTCCAGGCACTCCAAGGGTTTGCAGATCCTGGGTCATACGCTCAGGGCCAGCATGAGGGAACTTGGCCTCCTCATCTTTTTCCTTTTTATCGGAGTCATTTTGTTTTCCAGTGCCGTTTACTTCGCAGAAGCAGATGAGCCTGCCACCCATTTTCAAAGCATCCCAGATGCCTTTTGGTGGGCTGTAGTGACCATGACTACAGTTGGTTATGGGGACATGAAACCCATAACCGTGGGTGGGAAAATAGTTGGGTCCCTGTGTGCCATTGCGGGAGTGTTAACCATTGCTTTACCAGTGCCAGTGATTGTCTCCAATTTTAACTATTTCTACCACAGAGAGACTGAGAATGAAGAGCAAACGCAGCTGATGCAAAATGCAGTCAGTTGCCCTTACCTCCCAACAAATTTACTGAAGAAATTTAGAAGCTCATCATCTTCATCCACAGAGGATAAATCAGAATATTTGGAGATGGAAGAAGGTGTTAAAGAATCTCTTTGTGTAAAGGAGAAAAAAAGTCAGGATACGGGGAATAGCAGTGAGTCAGAGAAGAAAAACTGTGTAAATTCAAATTCTGTGGAAACTGATGTGTAATTCTGAACGTTTTCAAATATATTTATGCATTAAAGAGTGCAGTGAAAATAATGAAATATGCAAACAAGAGTCCACAGCATACAGTAGTACGCCATTTAATGGTTAAATACAAATAAAATCATTGCTAAAGTTGTATTACATATCAAGTAAGTGGTATACCGTGAGGAAGGGATTGTTAGATCTGATACAATTTCAGACTTTATATTTTTATTAGAATGCAAGTGTTTTGCACATGAGGCTGAAAAGTGTATTAAAACCAAGTCAGTTTTAAAGTGGGTGCATGAACTGTCGACATCACTAATAACAGCTCTGTGGTAAAAGTTGGCATTCAGAGGTATTTACTATGTAAGAAGCAATGAAGTTTGGTAGTCATTTATCTATTTATCAGTGCTTTAATAGCAGCTACCATAAATCATTGGATACCATAGTCATTGTTTTTCAAATGGTAAATTTATTGTAAAAAGATATTCTTCAGAAGATAGATCTAAATTTTTTTTTCTTGAAATCTATAATGCTTGTTTTTAACTGGAAATTTACTTTGAAAAGGCTGCTGACCCTCCAGAAATTGTTTATTTTTATAACTCTCTTTGGAGGCATTGCAGCATTTGTTGTCTAATAATGAAAGAAATGAAGCAAGAGAATCCTTTAACCTGGTCTGACTGCAAAGGCAAAATGACTGGAATGCTTTTTTGCACTACTTTATATGCTGGAGATATACTGAAAGAGACTTCATACTGTGAATGTTTACTAATGTAATAGTTCAATGACAATCATTGGAAGAGTGAATTCTGCATCATATTTTATTGTTTCTTTTTTCTTTGTGATGCTCATGGCAAAACAGCTAACATTACATTAATTCCATACTCTTTTTAATTATGAATATCTGTGAGCTGGAAAAGGATTATGAAGTAAAATTTTATAATCAAAATTACTTGAAATCAGTGTTTTCTACTGATGCCCTCAAGAAATACCAACCTAATTTGTATCTCTTTCGTGGTTAATTTGACATTCAGAGTCTATGATTAGTACATGTACTTTGTCAGTATTGAAGAAATTCAGCGTATGGGAGGAGAAGGTAGAAGTAATAAGATATGCAGTTGTTACAGTACTGGCAATTGAGAATTGCTAACTTTTAACATGCTATTATTGGTGCTGCATTTTCCCTTAATTACAGCTTTCACCCGTGTGTATTTGAAGCAACATTTAAGATCCAAAACAGGCATTCTGGGATTCAAAATGCTAGGTCCCATGCAGTCCTTGAGAAAACATTCCATGATTTCTTTTCACTGATTCTTAGGCCAGCTGTATTTTACTGTGTGTCAAAAATTTCCATTGCCCTTCCTGCGAGATTAAGGTAGGTAAAGGTTATCTGGCCTGTAGTACATTCCAGACTCCAGAATGAAATAGGTAAGATATTACTGCATATAAAGTGAGTAACAGATTCAGAACAGGCATTTTTTTCTGACTTAGAATTCCCTAGGGAAGGCACGATTAAACTGGAACTGTTTTTGAAGAGGCACTGTGGAACATTCCAGATTATAAAACTTAAACCAAATTGGCATTTGCACTTTATAAAGACTGGGACAGGCCATTATGAGAGCAAAAGGGGCTTACCCATACTACTGCATTACAGTAGTTTTGCAATATTCACTTAAAGCTGAGTAGAGGGTTTTTCTGGGGGGACAACTAGTGAGTGAGTGACATACAGTTCTGGAGGTGAAAGGCAACAATAAAAGCAGTCCAAATTGGGCACCCACAACATGATACGTAATCTGTCAGATAAGTGTTATTTGCTGTGTGCAGCATCCAGTGGTACCAAATGGAGCCATAGACACAGGTGTTTCTTTAATGGTTGATTTTTGCCTTCATGGGTTTTCTGTGAATTGCCTCTGAAAAGTTTCTCTGCTCGTCTCCTTTTGCATTGCAGAAAAACTAATAAAAACCAAGACACACATAAAAGACTGCGTTGTGCTGAGCCCTGGTTCAAAACTTGTGTCTAAATGTCTGATTCCTAATCTAAAGTCATAGAGCAGGTTTCACTATCTTTTTGATGTGAAGCATTAAAGCTCCTTTTTAGTGTGGTGATATTAATTCCAAGTATGTTTTGAATGAAACAACTCGGTAATTTTATACTTTAAGCATTTGCCAAAATTGAATTTTGTTGTATCTCCTCTGAGTTAAATGTACTAAATACTTTTTTTTTTCTACAGGGGCAGTAGTAGAACTGAGGAGGAGCATTCTTTAAAATCTGGTAAAAATCTGTAACAGAAAGAGCCTCTTTAACAGCTAGTAGTTAATGATGTAGAGAGCGTAAGGGTTCTCTTGTCGGGTAGCTTGCTAGTAGTTCCGTATAATTACCAGAGACCATATAACACTAAGGGCCATGGGAAGAATGTAGGAGTAAAAGAAATACCAACTAGGTAAATAGAGAAAATAAGTAGTATGTGTTTGCAGTATTGACTGGTTGAAAGGGAAGGTGGTTCATAAGAGGTGGAATTTTAGATCTCTAATGGAAATGAAGACAAAAATTCTTTGAATAACTCTTAGACTATGGTCACAGTATGGAAATGGAGCTCAGTATGAGGTAACTGCTGAAGTAGCTACCCAGCTTCTTACCCAGCAAGTCGTTCAGCTCCTCGGCTACCAGTACACGACCTTCTAATTTAAACCAAGCGTGACAATATGCACATTATGCTGTGATCATAGCAGTACCTTACTCTCTGCAGGAAAAGGTCTTGCAGCTGGACCTTGTAGCAGTTGCAGAGCAACATTCTGGGTATGTCAGCACTATATACTGCAGCCCTGTGAAGGCAGCAGCGGACCCTGCTCTGCCTCCTGCAGTGAATAAACCCATGTACTTTGAGATTATAAATAAGAACTAATCTATCTGAATGTTAGATTGTGCTATCAGTTTGGCAGAATGTGCTGAATCACAGAAAGAATTGTGCATTCTGGAATAGAAGCAAATACCTTTACTTGGGCTGTTTGATTATTCTACTACTCATCTGTCCAGTCAGTTACAACACAGCTTGAAAATGCCAAAGTCCTGCCCCTAACATACTAAAGCCCAAAGATCCCAAGTGCTTAACAAGGAACAGAAATTTCCATTATTACTTTGGTTGAAACTGTGTGCCAGAGAAACACTCTATTTGAGCTGTTACGGCTCTAAATTACTAGTCCTGATTCTGTTGGAGCTTTCCTGATGTTTCTGGGTACTAATAACTCTTCAGGAAAAGAATTTTGTTGTCAGCGGGGCCTTTTACATTTTAAATTGTAGGGGGGAGATGCATTCCTGATGTAACTGATGTGAATGCAGTTACACTAGGGATCATTTTAGTTCTACTAATGTAGTTCAAATGATTTCACTTTGACATACATTTCAGCTAAAAATAATGCAAAATGAGATATTTTGATATTTCAGGTTCACTTGCAGTGGTGAAAAAAATTGGAGGAGTTCAATTTGAATTCATGGAATCACAGCAGCAGCAAATCATGTTTCAGATAGATGCTGTCACTTACCTGTGTGCTGGAACTTATTTAAAGAAATTCGTAAGTCTTTTTACAGTAATCTTAAGTGCCAAGGCCAGACTCACAAGGAGAGAGTTCTGCCAGCTGAAGTGTTGGATTTAATGCCTGATTTCAGAGATCCATAGCTTCTTTTATTTTATTACAGTCATGAGTTTTCTGATGTTACATTGATTCCTTGAAAAATTCAGCCTGGGTTCTGAAACTTACATCAGAAGAAGCGTTGTGTCACCCTGTCAGGGAGTTCTTGGTGAAGATTTCTAGTGCTCAGTTAAGCTTTTCCAGAGTGATTCCCTAAGAGGCCAACTCTGTTTGGTGGAGAGTGTAATTTATTTGTTTGTATTTGAAGAAAAATCCTTCTGCTTACACAGTTTTGTTGTATAGAGTCCATTTCCGTGATGTCCATGTAATGCAGAATAAATCTGGGAGATCAAGGCACTGAAAAAACACGCTGCTATCATGGTTACGTCTAATTCATGACAACAGTATTCTTGGTGTTTGGAGTTCCTAATAGGCATTATGGACTTCTTGTGGTCATGAAAAATGGGATTTGAGTGTGTTTTCAGTCAGTAAAACTTTTGAAATAGCTTTGGGATGTGAAAGTGATTTTGCATGATATTCATGTGTGCAAAGAGTTTGGGATCAGGCCATAACCTTGAATAAAGGATCATTGCCTTATAGCTCCTGACATGCGAAGTTCCTGTCAAGTAAGTTTTCAGGTGCTGAGAGTCATTTAACTTGGGATGTGAAAATTCAGTGCTAAGCTACCCAAGAATATGAAATATGTTGTATTTGGATACATGCGCTATGGAAAAACAGCAAAATATCAGAAAGTGAATTCCGTGTGTAACAGGTTCATGGAAAGTCCTTGCTGCGCAGCACTGAAAAATCAGATATGTCTTTCTGGTGATCACAGACTCAAAACTAATTCTGAGTAGAAATTCATTTTTAGCATAAGATTTACACTTTATTGATAGTCGTCAAATTACATATGAACCATCTGTGGTGCTTTAGGCTATGTCTCTAGCTTCCTCTAACTATTTCTTACCAGTTCCTTATTACTTCTTACTGTCATTGTGTTTGGTTACAAATACCGGCCTGCTTTTTGGTTTTGCTTTTTTTTTTCCCTTTTTTTTTTTTCTTTTTTGGCATGAGAGAGTAAGAAATAAAAGCAATGTCTAAAAAATCCCCAAACTATAATACCCAGCATATAGGTTACATGTTTTTCTTAACAGTAAGTTAACCTAAATGACAGTCCGTAACATCTGTAGATGTGGGATGGGGTTCTTCTGCTTTTGCAGTGAATAAAGTCTAGTTTATAGATTTACCATATTTGTGCACCTCTATCTGAAACAAACACTTGTAGAAAAATTGGCAACGTAAACCAAAAAAAACCAAAAAAACAAACACATACCTTCATGTCCACAGGGATCATCAAGTGAGGAAAAAGTGATCATCAAATTAATTCTGGGTTAAAGTGCATCAGTGTTTTGTGCCTGGCAACCAGATACAAACATGAATCTTTACATATTGCTGCCATGCTTTCTGTGTTTTCAGAACTCTGGTGATATTGATTCTGAAGGCCCGTTAAAGCATTAGGTACTGAGGTGGTTGAATCAATTTTTATTTTTAATTCTTTTTTGTAATAATGTACCTTGAGGCCTTTTTTTGCAACAGGTCCTTTGGAAAATAAATATGTAAGTATATAAGAAGGAAAGAAGAAATAGCTTTAATTACATGTCAAAATCTGATAAAATATTTTAAATCATGGGAAGTAGGTAAGTAAAAGTTTTGCTTTCTTCCTTCATATGTGCATTTGTGATATTACCATTGAAAACAAATGGGGGGCAGATGGGTTGAACATATCGGCAGCTACAGGGAAGGTACTTCATGTGTTGTGTCTATTCCAGGTACTCCATGATCTTGGGAGCAGCAGCAGGCAGCGTCTTGGGTCAGCTGCTGCTACCACATCATGCAACTGGGAAGACGCTGTGCTGAGCAGTACCTAGTGGGGTGGGAGAAGATACTGTGAAGGCTTTAGCCTGGCTGGTAAATCTGTGCTCCTACCACAACCATCCTGTGGGAGTGCAAAACAGCGCTTAAATCTTTTGCTGCGAAACAGCAGGTAACCCTTTCAGGCAGGGAGGTCTCAGAGGCTCCAGTCTGTTACTTCCTAAGCTATGGAGAGACTCAGGTCCACATTCACATCCACAAATACACAAAACTTCCATTTGTTTTGTTAGGAACTGGGTTGCAAAATGCTTCCTGAATCTGGGGCCAAGTGATTTGTTTAGGGTCAAAAGGAAGACTGTGCTGAAGCAGGTTTCCCAAGTGCTACAGTGGTTCCCTAAGGAGTGTAGGAAATGACAGCACATATTCAAGATAGTTTTAGGTCTCTCTTCATTTTTCATCTCGTGTTCACATGCTCCTGGGGCATTGGTGTTGAGAGCAGGCAGGAGGATGGATAGATTCAGTGGGGTATGCCAAAGGTCTCTTTAGTTTTATAAAGATACTTTTATATTCTTAGTTGTTAGAATAAGCTAAGTTGGTTTTGTTTTAATATTTTTATTTAGTCCAGGCTATTTCAGGGGGAGAACATATACCTACTGAAATTACCATCTGGGACAGGAACAGTAGCTTTCAATGCAGAAAATCAAATGAGACACAGTCAGTTTTTTATTAATACTTTAATACTTTTAATTTGTTTTAAGGATGCTGGCTTTGGGGACAGCACTTCAGCACCGAAGTCATCTAAACTCTCTTGTGCCAGTACTCAACAGTCCTTTACCTAGTATTGCAGCATATGACAACCAAGACAACTGCTATGATCTATGCTGTAGGGGAGGGATTCTCCAGAGTGCTCCAATGCATGTTCATCTTCATTGCTAGGTGAGAAAGAGATCAGACCACATGCACAGAGAGATGGCTTTCCCTTTTCTCCTCTGCCTTGTACAACGGAAGGACAAGGCCTGCTCGATGCACTGTAGTATCTGCTTGCCCTGCGCTGTAGGTTCAACCATGTTTCTCACTTCTGTTCCATTTAGATGAGTGAAGGTTGTTTTCAGTCAGAGCACGAATCTGTCCCTGATGTGGTTCACCCACCATGTAAATGAACTTTAATTTCTGCCTTTTGTTGTCTCCCTATCGGTACAGCTTTGTAATGAATGCTGGGTGGCATCAGTGGCCGTTTCTTCTTGCACAGTGAGCCCGAATACAGAAACCTGCAAAGAACTGCTGATATGAAATAATGGTACCTTTTGGTTTTCTGTCCCAATACAGTAAGGTATATTTGTATTACAATTCCATAGACTGTACATTTCAGGGTAAATAAGTTCTGTTTCATTAATGGACTTTACTTTCAAAATGTCCTCAATTTGCCCTGAATTAATCAGGAATTTAAGACGAAATATTTTTTAGGGCTCAAGCATGATGGAAGATGATCCCTCTTTGCATTCAAAATGGCAAGGCATTATTGTAAAGAAGAAATCTTGCATATTTTTCAGGTTAAGAAGGCTAAGGAATAGTAGCTTTTCTGTTAAAGTCTGTCTTAAATATTAGCTGCAGATACTCATGCTGAGAAAAATATG
Organism: Nestor notabilis; assembly: GCF_000696875.1. Classification (NCBI taxonomy): domain Eukaryota; kingdom Metazoa; phylum Chordata; class Aves; order Psittaciformes; family Psittacidae; genus Nestor; species Nestor notabilis. The sequence goes on along the minus strand of NW_009926900.1, from coordinate 44,676 downwards.
GTTTCATCACAGGGAGGGGGTAGAAAAGACTTTTGATTACATGTTTAAAGGGCATCATAATATTTTACCATGTGCCAACTCACAAGCTCAGATAAACATTATTCTAGTAAGAATCTATGCTATTGCAAGGAGTACAGTTGAGGTATTGTATAGTGCTTTATACTTCAGGATTTAGTCCTGTATATGTTTATTTCTATTAATTATAAGCACTGTTATTCAGGCCTTATGGCTCACAAAATTAAAGACAAAAATGCTATAAGGATTTTGGTAAAAGAGAGGAACAGCAAGCTTTAATGCTTTTGAGTATCTTCTACAAGAAATTGTTGTTTTGGTGCCATTTAATTTGTGAACATCTGCTCTAATGAGTGATGTGACGATTCAGTAGGTTAGAGGGCAAAAATGTTTTCTCTGGCTAGTAAAATATTTTTTGTTACTTATAGCGTAATGAAGGATTAGTATTTTCCCTAGCTTTGAAATACGTAGGAAGTGCAAAAAGACACGAATAAGTGTTAGTAATTTGTTGATCCTTGACCTATTTTACAAACGAATATATCCAAACTTGATTAGTGATACTGCACAAGTAAATTCTTAAGTACAGTGGAGTGACTGTAAAGAGATTTACTTTTGAATTGATTTTGAATTTGATTTTGAATTGCAGAAAAAGTGCATTTTAAATTGTCTCATTTTGGGGCAGTCAGAAATTAAGACTTTCAGATCAGCAGCTGTTTCTGAACACTTCTGCCCTGATGTCTTGACTGATTTTGTTTCTTTGGGAGAAAAGACCAAGTTATATTTCAGCCTTTCTGATTTCTGTGGCATTCCATAGCTTTGAACTATACCGAGTAGAAGTGATCAGAGAATCCACAATGTTTTCAAGCACAGCCCTGGTAGTACTGGAACATGAAACAACATATGTGATTTAAAAGGTTTGATTAATAGGCACCTTGGGTTGTAGCATTGTCTAAAGAAATCCTCCTAATAGTCTTGACCTCGGTTCTGTGCCTGAAGAGCTTCTCTTGACATTAGACCGACACTGAAAACACACGTAACATGAATGGCAATTTGAGATGGTAAAAACTCAGAAGTGTTAGGCAGCAGTGAGGGCTGGACCTCGCCAGCCAGGACCAGCCCCACTGAGCAGGGCAGGACCAGCAAGGGCAGCCACAGCTCCATCCTGCAGCACAGCTCAGGCAGAGCCTGCAGGCACAGGGCTCCTGCACCCAGAGGCAGGGAGGGGGCACCAAGCAAGACTAGTGAGGGTTGCTAAGAAGGACCATTGGAAAACTCTGGGCGTGACAGAACCCTTGCATTTGCTGGTAACCTTATTTATTAGGTCTAGGTCTGTTCTGCTGAGGTGCTCAGTAGTGAGTCTGTTCTGCCTTGTGGCTCAAGGTTTGTATTGCTCCAGCCAAAATTAGAAATGTAAATTTTTCAGAGCCTCAAAAACCGAGCAGTTGTTGAGCTTTTTGCCACTCTTGATTTTTGGCTTTTAAGTATCCCTGGGTCTTATTCTTCAGCATTATATTGCTAGCTTTGCTGCTGCCGCTACGTTTATCATTATTTCTCCTGAACAGTGTTGCTGCTTGCTTTTTACAGACAGCTTACTTGTGCCGACAGGCCAGGATGTCTTCAAAGGCAAAGCTGTCTTTCAGCTATTGAATGGATGGGTCCCAAAGATGCTATCATTTTTTACTGGGAAGCTGGGACATAATGATGTTCTGATTTGGGCTGTCATCTAGAAAGGTGTTAAAGAGCCATGTGTAGTACTTTTTAATCTTTTGACTGAGACAGCTGTTTTTGTGTGTGTGCTTTCAGTAGCTAAAGTCACTGTCAGAACTGTGGCAGATGTGGATGTTAAGGTAAACATAGCTATAGGGAACATCTGTGTCGTTTGCTTCTTGTATGTATTTTAAGGTATCTTAGCTCTGGTACTATCATTTTATGTGATAATAGTTTGAATACTTGAGAAGGTGTCTAAAAATGATTAATTCTTACCCAAGATCCACTTTTTCATAAATAGGAGGGGGGGAAAAAATATACTCTAGCCTGATACGGACTTCATGAAAAAATGCTGGGGTGATGTTCTCTACTTTGTTTGCCAAGGGTGGGAGGTGACCTGTGTGGCTTGTATGTATGTTCTGAATGTAGAATATAGCTAGTGTTAAAAAGGAGATTGGACCTGGAATGTCATAGTTTCAAAGAAATCCGGAATGGTTTAGCCCATGCACACAGATGGAAAACTGCACATTTGTGAGAAGCAGAGTTTTCTGACAGTGGTGTTTTCATGGGACCATCCATGCCTACAGGCTTGAAAGTGCTGGAGAATTCCAGAATTTGTTAGATCGAACACCAGGGTTTAAGTGCTGAGGATCACAAAGCAAAACTCCACCTCCTTCTTAAGGTTTACAGGAAGAGAAAAAATGATGAGCCACCCTCAGCACCCCTCTAGCCCACTGGCAGCCCCAGGGAGGAACAGTCATAACCTAGGAAAATATGAAGCAGGAAAAGAACATTCATTCCAAATGGTGTGGATTAAAAGCCTTAAACAAAAGATGCCATCAATATATTGCAATGCCTTCTTTCATCTTAACCTCCAGCTTTCTCTGAATGCCCAGTATTTGATGCAGTGCTGTGAGAGTTCTCTGGATCCTTTCTCTGCAACGAGCAGAAAATTGGGGTAAATGAGCCCAAGCTGATTCAGGACCTAGGTCCAGAATGAATGTGACTTCATTATTATATCACAGAATCACATATTGACTCATGTTGGAAGGAGGGGCTCCGGCAGAAGTCCCACTGTGTGTGGACTGGAAACGCTGCCTGGTGATGCCATTTGCAGCTTGCTGCTTCAGCAGAAACAGCTGCTGGGGTTGAAGAGAAGAACGTGCTGTTGCATCGCTCCCAGTCTGTGTGGTGTCTGCTCACACGCTGTGCAAGAAGAAGTGCTGAGGGCAGATCTCTTGAGCTGATACAGCTGATATCAGAGACTGTATTTTTGCACATTGATAATGAGTTTCACACACTTGGGGAAAACACATTTAAATCCCAGGATTAAAGAGAACTCACCAGGAATTACTCTGCTTCTGCAGTAGCCCATGGTGTTTCTGGCTGCGGAGAAGCTTTGCCTTGTTCCTGCCAAAAGTTCAGATACCTCTTTCTTTTCCTGCTAGATTTACAGGTAGTAGTCCTGCCCAAAATCACTTAGTGTGGATCATGTTTCTGTTTTACTAGATGTTATTACCCAAATAGGTACTTTGAAACATGTTCAGAACTGTATTGTCCCCCACCGCATACAGACAAGCAGGATCTCCACGCTTAAAAACAAAAATATCCCCCACATTATTTGACTGTAGAAATTCTCTTGTAAATATACATTATATATATTTACACAATCTTACCCAGAAATAGGCATCCAGCAGGATATTACATTCTGCACGATTAATATCCCTGTTTATTAAGATAGGAAAATCAGCATTTAGCAGAACCCGATCCTGAAAATCAGAACTAGAGAAGTGTAGGAATCAAAGTTTTGGAGCTTGGTTTCACCTCTGTTCGTGCCACTGACTTTAATATTGGACAATATAAAAGTAGCCTTTGTTTTTGGGCACGGGGGGAGGTGAGTAATGCAGCAGATAGAAGTGGAATTATGAGTATGTTAATGTGACACAGCTCACACAGGAGCTGGCACGGTGCTCAGGCATTCGAGCCAATTCCAAACAAATTTCCTCACGACCTGGTGTGGCCTGGCCCAGAATACAAGGAAGGGATATTTGTGTGAATCACTATGACGTTTATCTCCATTATTTCCTGTTCTAAGGTAATACCAATCCCTTTGAATGCCATTGCATTGTGCTATGGGTTTTTTTTCTACACCTGTTGATCAGATATTGGAAATCAACATTTGTGGATTTGTGGAATGTTGTCTTCAGGTGATTTTTTTCTTTTTCTTAAAGGGATGGAATTAAAATGAAGGACAACAGCCATGAGGAAGAGTGAGTCTTTAGGTGGTTGTTTTTCTTTGATTTTGCAAACCAAAACAGAAAAGAATGTTTGCTTGCTTCACGTTTGTCTTGATTTTAATATAAGCAGAGAACAGAGATTCAGTGCAACACCCTTTAGATTAACTTTCAGTTTTATTTGGATTCACTTTTTGTCTTCATACTGTTCAGAATGTTGCAGACCGTGAGGTTTGGTGCTCTAATTCTGATAAAGTGACACTGAGAAGAGAATAGAGGAGAAGGATTTATAACCTTACTACTGTTTGCTCTTAGGAATTGTGTGTACAGTACAGCTCACAAGCAGCTTTATTAGGACTCTGCATATATAAAATGCCTCTAAACGACGAAAGCCTTAGGCTGTTTGGTCAGATCTTTAAATGATAAATTCATTTACTTAACAGCAAACACCTGCATTCGTTTGACATTACCTGAGTTTTATATTTTCTGTAGACACAAGAAGCTGAAGGAAATTGAATTGTACTTACCGTGGGAAATTGTGTGTAATTACATACCTGCTTATTTTCTGTTCCGGAGAGCTGATAGAGTTGGTATTTTAGGATGACTGGATTTTACTGATGTGAAAAGGACACATCAGTCCTGTCCCACTGGCATTTTTTGGTTTTTGGAACTATTTCTGTATTTTTCATATCAGATGTGGTATTTTTTTCCCCACCAGCTGTCATGCAAACCATCCGTAATTAGGCAGGCACGTATTCAGTGTACTGGAGTGCACGGAACCTCCTCAGTGACTGACTAGTATTGACTAATGCTTGCTGAATGCTGTACTTGTATAAATACAGCATTTACTTGCTCCAAACCACCTGCAGTTATTTCTGTTTTGAGGTGTATATACTTGGTAATATTTTGTATTTTCAGCCTATACAGAGAAGGTATTGTATTAAATGAAGCAAACACTGAGTTTTAATGCTGTAGTTAAATTTACCACAGTTTCTCATCTTACTTGCTAATCCCTTCTGCTCCTGTTAAGTTCCTGTGGAATTTTTCCATTTATTTTATAAATGCAGAGTTTGTTCCCTAGAAACAAGTGATTTGATTATATACATCCTTAGTTTTGAAAATTCAGTATTTATTACGGCTTTGTATGCTGTGGTTCACTGAAAACCTTTTGGTGGGCCAGCCAGCATCACCTGAAAATATTAGGTGGTACTGTACATCAAATTATGAAAGTATGATTAGTGGGTCAGATAATATCCAGGAGGTTCCATTCCTAATCTCTCTCTCTTGTTATTATATAAAGAATAGCATGTATCACGTACACACACTGAAGAGGCTGTGGTACTCCTTGCAGGCCAGCACAGCACCAGTACAACATGTCTGCAGGGTTTCTCCCTGAGCTGAGGGTACTGCAGTCCTGCCAGGGGAACTCTGAAGGGAGACTGAGCAACAGCAGAGAGCATGAGCCTACCTGAGCGTGTTGCTCCTGAATCCACTTGGTCCTTCCTGCTCTCTGCTGCAGAGACTCTGGGCTTGCAGACGAGACAGTGCTGTGAGAGCAGGCAACCTCCACTTACACGTGACTTGAAAGAATAAAGCAGTTTGTTTGTCACTTAACATCCAACACTTCCAGAAATGTGAGAACAATATGATTTGTTGTAGAAGGACTCGAGTACTTCACTGCCCGGGTTAAATCTTCCTCAGAGGAAGAAAGAAGGAAAAGTCCCTTCGAACCCAAACTATTCTATGATTCTAATGACAACCCAGACAAGTTGTCCTCTGTTTTCCTTTAGCTAGAACTTCCTCTTCCTAATCAAAAATGAGTATTGGTTACAGCCACCCTAGTTTCCTGAGAGTTCCTTCTCTTTTCGGTCTGTATCAGCCTGCATTTTTAACTGAATTGCCCTTGGGTAGTTAAGAGGTGGTCTTTGGGCAGACATTTCTGTATGTTAGGAATTTTTCTTATACAAAGCCTTGGACAGGGAGAGGTAATGTTCTGTTGTCAGTAAAATGAACTAATGGGGTATCAGTGTTCTTAAGTATATGTGACCTAATAAGAAAACTCAGTAACTAACCATGGAAGTGTAATTTTAGCAGAGAAGAAATTACATTGGGTATATTCAGTTTCTTTTACAGTAAACCAGTGTGAATATCATTACTAATCTTTTTCAGGTGTCTTTTACTTAACTGCATAGCAAAATGAATAGCCAAAGAATAAAAATAAACTCAGGAGGAATTGTAAGATGCTATCTAAAATGACTAGCTGTGAAATCTGATTTGGAAAATGGTGGCAATGTAAGAATAAATTCAGTATCTTGCTAAAGCTCCCTATCTAGAGAGCTTGTTTCTACTTCTGTTTCTAGTCAGTTTTTGTTCTGGTTCTCGTGCTATGATGCCATTCTTGTGAGGACTGTAGAGAAATGCAGATACACAAGAAAAATTACTTTTATGAGAAATGAGGAAAAAAATCCCACAAGGTACTTTTAATTTTCTCTCTTAAATACTTGGCCTAACATGACTGACAAAATCATTCTGATTATGAAAAGCAATATCAAGCTTTAGTGCTTTCTGATTGGTATTATGACTTTCTAATGTGTTCTGCTTGGGAACTGATGATGCAAGGTAGCTTAAATATATAGCTTTTTATTATTATTAATAGTTTCTAACTTTACTGAATTATTTTGTTTGATGCTGCAAATGGGAAAGTCTGTTCAGAATAATAGTTTTATACTGATGTTATAAGAATTTAAATCTTGAAGTAAGGTGAAAAATCAAAGAATTGCTATTTTTTAAATAGAAAGCCAATACCAGTAACAGGTTCTAACACAGTTTTCTACTAAATACTTTTTAAAAATCCTTAAAATGTAAATTCTGGGTGAAAAGCAGTCCATCGGCAGGTCTCTATTATCAATGCAAATGTAGTGCAGGTATCGTTTCTTTCTGTTTGAGGTCACTACATGGGAGAAGCTGCTGGACATCCCGAGGTAGCATTTGCCATTACATTATTTAAAATTAGAAATTGCATTTTATGGCTTAGATATTGATGTTTCAATGAACAGAGATTCATGGAGATGGTAGATATTTTAGAATGAGACTTAGTTACAGAAAATGTAAATAGTGTAAATGCAACCTTTGATTAAAGACTGTTAAATGAGGAGAGGTATTGGGAAAAAAATGAATGGGTTTGATTAAAGAAAATGTGTGCTGTTCTTCACACTGGAAGAAGTCTTCTAGAAATCCAGCTCTAGCTTGTGAATACAGTTTTTAGTCTGACTTAGATGCTGAAGTATTCAGTTATTGTCATTGCTATAGTAATTATTACAAATTAGTAGACATAATGACAAATCTTTAGTCAGAAACTTCTCAGGCAGAACTGTGCCTTTTTCTTTGCCTTTCTGGAAAATCTGTTAATGTAATGGAAGAAAGGCTGCAGGATGTTGAATTAGTTTGTACACACAAAGTATATAGTCTTTTGAAAATATTTTTCTATGCTATTTGTGTGTTTCCACTTACTCCTTGTACCATAACCTACACTTCACAAAACTATTTATATATATAAAAAAATTCCCTATGCATTAACATTAATTCATGAATGTTAGGAAGTGTGGGCTGTAGTTTGTCTTCCATCTCTTTTTCATGCTGCATTTCCTTATGCAGATAGGTACTTAATGCAATAGGAATCCATGTGCTTTATTTTTTTGCCCACTTGTTGACTAGCAAATAATGATGACCGGTGAAGTGCCCCCTCTGCGGACAGCAGCCCTTTGCTCTGTGGTTTGCTGGGCTAGACTCAGTTGTTTGTTATGCTGCTGCAAGGCTGCAGAGAACCCATTCACCATGTCCTCGATGCCAAACGCTGAGCTCTTCAGTCATTCAGGAAAAGCATGGGGAAGTGGGCGGTGGAAAATGGAAGTGTAGTACACTGTGACCCCGTGAGGGAGAAATTTAGAAACTGGATTATGAGCTTACTGCAAAGTGCTGCTTATGTAGTACTGTGGAAGAAACGTGTATGCACGGCAGAAGAGCAATTCACCGTGTCATCTTTGCTCTGAAACGTGTATGCATTAAAATGAGTTGGGGGGGTAACATGGAGGGTAATTAAAAACAGTATTAGAGCACAATAGCTCTTGTTTGTTCTTGATTGGCTTCAGAACTATTCTTACAAGGTTTTTTTTGAGGAGGAAGGTGATATACCTGCCTTCAGTTATTGGTGGATCTGGTTTAGGCAGTACAGGCTAAATGGAAAGAAATACGATTTCCTAAAATTAAACTGTCTTGTCTTTGGCAGTAGGTTTAAATATGATGCTCTCTGCATTTACAGTAAGAAATGTTATTTCATAAACTGCAGCAGATGGACTGTATTAATTATACATACTTCATCTTAGTATTTTTAACAATATTGAGCTCTATAAGTTTCTCCCTAAACATGGGGAAGTCTCAACAGGGTGGGTACAGCTGGGGAAATATGCCACCATGCACGTCGCCAGTGTTCATATACCTGACTCTTGGAAAAGTATTTAATGGTTAAACCCCCCAAACAAACAAACAAACAAACAAAAAGAACCCCAAAGGCTGACACTGGGGTTTCAAATACCATGTTTAAGAAGTGACAGGATTTTTCTGTGCTGCAGAAACACAGGTAAGTGTGCACAGCTGAGAACAGGAGTAGGTCCAGTCAGTTTGTGCCTGGCTCTGAGGCCCGTTCCTATGTTGGCATGGTGTGTTTCCTTCAGGACAAGTTCTGCTCTTTACAGTGGCTTTACCTGTATAACTGAAAGCAGAGTGTTTCCATTTGTGTGGAGTTTGTTCAGGTTTTATACACGCCAGCTCCAGCAGCGATTCTCAGTGCTTTGGAATAAACTGTTATGCATTTGCTTTTGAAAAAGAGCACCCTGTCCAGAAAACACTAACAATTTTTAATTCCATGACTGTTTGTTTGCAAGGCGTGTAGCCAGCATTGAAGGTTATTATAAAGGTATTTATAGATACCAAAAGTATCTATAAATACTTTTGGTCTCGAAAGCAACTTCAGCCCAGTATGAAATCATAACCTAACTGATGCTACTCACTGAAGGTTATTTATTGTTGCCTACCAGTTCCAATAACTACTTTTCATGGGCTGTCTGCAGCACTGATGCTGTTTATAACAGGGAGCTGTAAAATGGCTAAACAATTGCTTGGCTTTTTGGTGTGGTAGGTATTCATTTCCGTTCATAGTGAGCCTATGCCAGGATGTTAGAATGAGAACGTGCTGTTCTCATAATTTTGTATGTTGTACAGAGATCCCTAAAGGATACATGCTTGGATCTGTGCCTGTGTGCTCTGTAGGTTGCCGTGTGGAGATTTTGTAGTGTTTTGCTGTCAGTATTGTGGAGCTGATTTCTCCTACCTGCTGTGGATCTCACTGTTCCCAGTCTGTCTTTATGGGGAGAATTACAACTCTCATGGAGTTAAAAGCATTATTCTGACAAGCTAAAATGTTGTGCTAGATAGCATTTGGTTTTATTAAGCAAAATAAATTGGTATTTAGAAGTGCCCTCTTAATAAAGGAACGTGATCCTGAACTATCAGCTGGCAGTGCTCCATCTATTTGAGTGGAGTTAAATAAACTCACATGAACCTACTTGGGGTAAGAATCAAAGAAAGACTGAGTATTTCATCATGAGCTAAAGGCAAATGACTTTGAAATCCCTGATTTCTAATGTTTGTATCTTTAGAAGGGTCTAACGTAATGGCTTATTACATAAAGACTCAGTTTCTGGGTATTCAGAATTAAACTTACAAAACCACCGTTTTCCATATGCTTGCAGATGTGCTGCACCAATCCCACATTGCACCTCTTTAATGACACCTACCACACTGCCCAGATGATTTGGAATCTCTCTGAATACCTAGAGGTATATCTTAAAGGTTTCACAAGATTTCCCCTTCCTCTGAAGCATGCCATTTACATCCATACCTTTGCTGCAGAACACGCCAAGTAAGAGTCCTGTCAGCAATGTAACCCTGGCAAACCTTTTGGCTGAGGCCATTCAGTGGCAACGTCTTCTGGAGCAAGGTCACTCAGGCTTCTATTTCTCCTTCACCTTCAGGATGGGAAAGCAGGATGTGCAGTTCTCCCTGGCCAGACAGCTGTCTAGGGATCTGTAGCGTTTACAGCCAAAAGACTGGGGGACTACAAGTGTGTTTTGCTTTGAGTATGTGTATGGAGAAGGGGAGAAGTAGTGAGAGTTGTAAAGGGAGGTTCTTTGTGCAAACAAAACATTAAGGGAGACTGCTGACGAGATTTGTTTTCTTCTTTTCAGTAAGGTTTCCTTCTTTCAAGTATTTTCACGTTGATGTCAGACTGATCTTCCTAATGCCGCTGGTTGCTGATGATTTACTGACCCCATGCTTTAGAAGGTGCAACAGTGCTGGATTCGGATGCCTCCAGTATCAGAGGTCTGAGCACTTTTGGAGTGCTTGCTGTACTCCAGCGTAAGCTGCTGTACCCTTCTGTCGCACCTCAAGTTCTGTGGACATTTGAACGGCAGCTGTAAAACCTGGAGGTGTGTAATTTTTATTAAAAAGCTTATACAGACTTTACAATCTAATAAATCCATGTAGATACTGCAGCTGGCTGAGAAGAAGTATTGATTCTATGCGAGGGCTGACTTAACAGTATTATTTCACAATATATATTCTAGGGGTATGTGCAGTAAAAGCAAATTAAGAAGTCCTTAAGCAGCAGAAGCAGTTTTTTCAGTCTAGCACCGAAACGTGAACATTCATGTTTATTTTCCTTATTTTCCCTAAGAATTGTTCCTAATTCTAGGAACAATTCCTAATTGTTCCCTAAGAATTTGCTGGTGGAGGGGGATTTCTTGCTCTTTATGTGATGCTGTGTAGCACCAGTATGTGATGGCTTGTACCTCCAATGTTAATAATTTTTTCAGCTATGTTCTGTCTTCTCATTCTTCAATTCAGGCTCAAGTGGGCCTGTTTTACTTCATAATTGGGATGAGCTAAGGATGTAAGTTATAACAGCCCATCTGATAGGCATAAACAGGTAAACTCTGTATCCTGATTTTGCTGTCATGAGCTTATTCCCTAATTGTAACTGCATTGGTACATATCAGGAGAAACTCTATTTAAGACCCATCTGATAGGCATAAACAGGTAAACTCTGTATCCTGATTTTGCTGTCATGAGCTTATTCCCTAATTGCGAACTGCATTGGTACATATCAGGAGAAATATTTAAGACAGTGGAATTTCGAATTTGATTAAATCTGATGCTGGATGTGAAATGCGATGCCAAGTGTGAGGTGAGGATATGGTCCATTTGGATGGTGAATAAGTCGTTTTGTAAGACAGGGAAATACTTTCCAAATAAGCCTTTCTGAATTGGGTCATGTGCGGAAGAAACATAAAGTAAAACGTAATGTGCTGTTGATTCTTTCGCAGCTACCTGAAACTTAAATGTGCAGGGCTTGCCGCTAGCTGGGAATCTCAGGAACTAGGACAGCATTCTGGGCTTGAAGAGCCAGTTCTGGGAATTATGTATATCCGACTGTCTTTAGCCCATTATCTTTAGTGTCTGGGAAAGTCCAAGAGCATAAAGTTAATGCCTGCATTGAGCACGGTACATACTTCACAATTCCAGCCGTATCAACATCATCGGTATAATCCCACGTTTCCCTGTAGAGCACTGTGTATATATACTCATGGTTTTACTTCTTGCAGTGCCTATCGAAACTACTGTGTAGATAGTAACAGTACTATTCTTAGGGAAGGTTCATGGCAACGTTACGAGTTGCTGTGAGCACAGAGCAACCCCTTTACCCTTAACCTCAGCCCAACGGGTCGCTTTAATGAGCAGGCATTCACACAGCTCAGCAGGGTGCAAGGGAGTGCTGTGCTTGTGCTTGTGCTTTTCCTCCACAGAACATGCCAAACTTTTAGGTTTTTCATGGGAAAAGATCCCCCTGGGTGAGTCTTTGAAATCCAGTGGGAGCGCTGCGTGAAGCCGGTCGGGGTGTAGAAATGCCCTTCTTCCAATGTTGAGGAAGGTCTTGGTGAAAACCTGCTGCAGGGAGCTGGCTTGTCCCCTCTAAAAGCTGCAAGGTGGGTGAGTGAGCAGGTCGTCATTTCCACGGCGGAGGGTGACGTGGAAATCATCACGGCCTGGCTCAGTAGGATGGACTGCTGCTGTATTTCAAGCCATAAGTGCAAAGTTTAGTGGTTGTGGTGCAGCCTGAGCAGAGCTGTGCAGCAAATTCAGGCACGGCTGGTCATGCAGCGCTCAGCAAAGCTGGAAGGCAGGAAGCCACTTTCAGGGTGTGAAACTAAACTAACACTCAGAAATAAATGTGAGGGTGTTAGCAAGGTCAGCTTTTTTAAACTTCCCAGCCTGGAATGCCAAGCGCTCAATACAAACCAGAAGGGAAAACACAGATGTTTAAGAAAAAATGTAAGAGAGCATCTTATATTAAAAGGAATACATTTTTATAGTCAGATACGCTTCCTCTTCCCACTAATTTACAAGTGTGGTACATAAGCTTAATTCTAGACTGTACTAGCACACAGCTATTTCACATGCAGCTTCTTTTTGGGGACAGTCTTTTTTAACGTATTAGCTAGCTGGCTGCAATTGCAACAGTAAAATAAGCAAGCTGTGTGCTACAACGTGTAATAGGGTACGGCTCTCCAGTATAAAGCAGAATTGCTGTGTCCAGCGAGTAAACTCTTCCCCTATAAAGAAAAAAGATAGCAGCTATGGAGGAAAAGTAAGTAAAAGCTGTGGTTTTTAACTTTGGTTCACCAATTAGAAACTAAAAAGTCGTGGTTGGTAGAAAAAATGAAATGCTGTATCTGTGTACAAGAGTATTCCCTCTTGTTACATGTATTTGACTTAAAGAAAAAGGAGTTTTAAGTTCTTCCCACTGATCCTGTGTCAGTTTGCAGGTTTTCATTCTGGCTAAACCAAGGTGTACAGCTCTTCCTCAGGCAGCTCTGCTGGGATGGTGCAGCACGGCCCTTGTTACCTGCCGCTGCTTGCTGCCAACAGCTTCAAACGGTCACGCTGGAAAGCAGGATTTGTCCTCAGCTCTCTGGAAGTAATGGAACCATCAAAGACCAATTAGGGCAACAGATACAACTGCTTTAATGGTGAACGCTATGCCAGGAACTTCGAACAGGCCAGTTGTTCATGAGAAGTGCCTGTAGCATAGACAACACATACACAGCTAAGACCAGATTTTGCTTTTATTTACACCAGGGAATAGCTCAGTGGAATTCAGTTGGGTAACTCGGAACATGCTTGTGTCTAAATGTGATTTAGGTTGTATTTAGCTCTATGCAAATAGGTACCGGAGGCGGGTAACTGAAAGCTTTTGCCTTTCTGTGCCTGAGCCAGGTTCATGTTCAGACTCTGTCCTTGTCACCAGGAGAAGAGCAATGACTGCCCCAGGCTGTGACTGCGCAGCATTGCCCTTCTACATCACACCCACCATCATCAGACAGAGCTTTGCGGGGAGTCTTTCGTGCAGTGCTGCCCATGACGGCTTTTACATCACCTGATTTTAAACAGTGGGTTGCATTTAAAAACCTTTACCAGTGAAACTCAATCGCTAATACATTAAGTGTGTCTTGCTTTGTAACCTGGATTGAAAAAATCTCTAGACTAAACTTTGTCTTTTAAATTTCATGTGTTTAATGCCTGCATGGACCTTCCTGGTACTGCTCCCGTACATAAGACTAATAATTAATTTAAGCTGCCCTAGCTAATTAAAGGAAAATGGAACAAAACTTTAATCAAATCAGTTCAGCTGAGGGCATAAATTAAGGAAGTCCATGGATTTCATTGAGTGAAAAATGTTCTTTTCTGTCTGTAACTGCCACTTTCAGAAGCTTTCTGTTTCTCGGCAGCTCACTGGTCTGGAATGACTTGGTGAAAGAGGCAGTGCTAAAGATCAGGATTAAGTTCATCAAATAGTGGACTGAACATAACCCTGTGCTCAAATTTAAACTTGATTGTGCCTCGGGATGCTGTTTGCTTGAGGGATCTTACCAACTTCAGATCTGTTGTCAGGAATGAAATCGATTATTCAACTACCATTTCAGTGGCCCATCATTAACTCAGTTTTCCGACAGGCGTTTTCTTGTTTTCATGAGGAAGTTTCCTAAATAAAATAATTTGGAGATTTTTTCTCTTAAAATCCTGGTAGTCATCAGGGTTAATAGTTTATTAACAGTGAAAATCAGCACTGCTTTACTGCTGTGCCTGGCCATATCCATGAATATAATGGCTATGCGTTTCTCTCACTGTATAGAAGAATATAGAAGAATAGTGTTACATTTTCAAAGCTACAGTGAGTTGGTCTCCCTTTCCGAATTTAGGATGACTTTGTTATTGGCTCCTGCTTGTGTGAATAAAAGGGATTTGTGTAGCCTTGGTATTTAGCTTTCCACTGAAGTTAGTTTCATCACAAGACAAGCTGCCTGGGATCTATTCAGAGCAGCTTGCCAGCAGATTCCTTTTTGATTCTGTTGCCATCTTGGGAGGCAATATCCTTCTGACATGCACAGAGCATTTAAGACATCTAGTTCTTTCCTTAAGCAAACAGCAAGTCAATTCATTAAGAGAGAAAACATATCTCTGGTCAAAGTTGAAGATTAAGGAGATCTGGGCTCTACTTTGAAGGAATCTATCCATCTACCAGACCACAAGCTTCACAGATGGCTTTAAAGGGAGGAGTATTTTTGTTGTTATACTTAGTATAAGGACAAGGATGTCAGTATATACTGGAAAGTTACCACTAGTGCCAAGAAGCTACAGGGAAGAACCTCACTTGGGTCTGACAGGATTATTTTCTAATGCTGATCTAAAGGTTTATTTCTTTTTTTTTCTTTATCTTGGTATTTTGGTTTTAATAAATGATTATAATTTCTTCAGGCTGTGTTGCAAAATCATAAACAAACATCAAAGTTTTAACACAGTTTTGGAAATAAAATCAATGCAAGGGAAAGGCAGCCGTGTTTGAGCTTTAGGTACTTCCTTTAGGCTGTGTATGCCAGCTGATCCTGCGTGGAGTGGGGTGGCTGCACTGCAGACGGTGAGACAGTGATAAGGATAGGGCTAAGTAACTTAAATGCATGGCCAGGATGCCTGTGATGGCACAGGTTCGGAAGAGGTGCTCAGTGTTGTTGACTTTTTAATACTGATGTTTACAACGTTGGGTGTTTTAATTAATATATTCAAAGGCAATTTAATGTTATTTGTGATGAAATTCACAAATGCTTCAAAGATTGATGACCAGAAAATATCTCAGCTCTTCGGGTTAAGGTCCTTCTCTTGAATTTCATCAGTTCAGTCTTACTAATTGTTGGTTTCTTTTTTCTACCGTTTTCCAGCTGTAGCTTTGCTCTGTCCTTTTTAGCCTATGACTCCCCTTACAGACCGCGTTTCCCATCACTGCCATACAAGTAGAGAGGAATGTTTGCCATCCCTCACATTCTCAGTTCTTGGACCATTGCTGAGGGGTAGCATCATAAAGAGCCGCAGCATCTGCTGTGGGCCAGTGGGCAAAGGGGAAGTCAAATTCAGAGGTGACAGTTCTGAGCTTCTATCTCTGCCTGTGATGTGAGTCCTTTGATCCTAATTTTATTCAGATTCTAATTTAATGAACGGCCTTTAGTGTTGCTGAAGACAGTAAGAACTGTGGGCAGCCCTCAGTCCAGGCCCTTGAACTCCATTGATTTCCCAGTCTCTGTGCAGCATGCTTTGAATAAAGCCTTTGCTCCAGTCCCAAAACTCTGTAGTAATGATTTATTATCATTATTATCTGTCTCTGCAGATAATGCTTTTTATAACATGTTCCTTAAACCATATGAAACACATACCTGTTCCCTCCAACTTTTACATCTTCATAACATCAAGATAACTTTACTTTTGGCATGTCAATGCTACAATTCCTTCAGTTAAAAGGTTATTACTACGTTCCTGTTCTGGTTTTCCCTGTTTCATGTTTCCTGTGTGTGTGTTCTCTTTTGCCTCAATAGAAAGGCAAATACATTCTGGTTTGTTTTTTAAATCTGTCTGCCACTGATCATTAGAGCTGCTGAGAAAAACTGTATTTAGACTGAAAAAGTCAATGGTTTGTAATGGGCAGCTGCTTCACAAGGCGAAGACTGTGGAATAGTCTTAATTGAATAACTAGTTCTAATTATTTCTAATTCTAGTGGAAGCATCATTTTTCATTGAGCAATTTGTCATACACTTGAGGAAATATTAATTGATGTGCGGCCTTTGCTGTGAATATGTTGCTTCTACTGTTATTCCATAATGCTATTGGGTTCTTCGTGTAAGTGTGTAACAATAGGAACACTATATTTTACAACTTAAATATTTCTTTCTGCTCAAGTAAAGGATAATTCTTTATACAGCAGTGCTACATTCCAGATAAATTCTTTTATTTTCTTGGCTGAGGATTAGCATTCCTTCATTTTCACTGTCTTTGGCCTGTCATCACTAAGCTATGTCTATTTAGATCATGGTTTTGCATTGGGATTTTTCTAATGCTCCTATCATTAAATATTCCTGTAAGTCATGAGTGATTAAGCTATAGATGATGAGGTGAGGTGAGCAGGTGAGGAGCTCTGCCCCATAAAGTTTTGCTCAATCACAACTGTGAAGTGTGCTGTGATACAGAATCACAGTTGTTGTTTGTAAGCATTTTGTACCATTGCCAAATCTTCTTCTTTGTCTATAAATTGACTCGGCACTTTTGTATTTAATAGGAAATGAATGAATAGAATCTAGATCCTGAAGTATTGAAAAATCCTCTGCTAGTGCTACGTGGACCTTCCTGATGGGTGTAATATTAAAGGAGGAAAATCTGTTGTCTACAATTAAGAAATAAGTATTTTCAGATCTATGCATGCAAAAGGTAGGAACATAGGAACAGATGTTGTTTTTTTACAGTGCTGGCAGACTGTAATGTGGATCACCACTGACACTGTACAGTCACTGCCTTACGGTGGCTGTACAGTAATTCTGTCAGAAGCTGAATATGGGACATGGGTGTTGACTCTAGTTTACGCTCCGTGGATGCACCCATCATTGCAACAGGCTTGACTTTCTCAGAGTATCAACTGTTTTGTCATAATATAAGATTGTTTTGTTCTCAAATACTTATTCTACCTATTGTTTGTGCTTAGTTGTATTTGCTCTACTCAACTGATTTATGTCAATTTACTACTATCCTTCCCTGTTTTCTTAGTCTTAACACTTTCAGATAGACTTGCAGTAGATAATTTCTTTTCACAGCCGCAGTCAATGGAATTCCTCTGGATTTATGCCTGTGTTACAGGAATCGGCATTGAGCCTACAGCATTCCCTGTGACATGCTTCATGATCACGGTTTTCAGAAAGAGGTGACAGTGTTCTGTGGTGTCAGGGACAATAGAAGGACATTCCTCCTTCTCCTCATATCCAGAAGCTCTGGGGTATATATTTCATGGATCTTTAAGGATCCTGACTTATTGAGAAATACAGTTTTTCCATACTCATTCTCAGTATATATGTAGGTTTCTATTTTAATCACGCTAATTCTGCTTTGCTGGTGCAAGGGGAAGTTACACAACATGTTCTTCTGTGCTGATTATTATCCTTGGTTAGTGTCTTATGTTTATCCATTACCCAGGGTCTTTGGTCCTGGCTGTTATTCTTGGTTATGCTTATGCAGTATTGCTGGAGACAGTGGCTTTTTGAAGGTGTGACTGAGTTAATCATCTGGTCAGTGAAGCAAAAACCCTGCCATTTTTCCCTTTGCATTCCTGAGTAGAAATAATTATGCACCACAAACTAAGAGACTGCCTTTCTTTGCCTTTCTCAGATTTCAGTCAGTTTTTCTTTATGTTTTAGCTACCGTGGCTGAAAATGGATATGTAAGTTTTTGTTGGAAAAAGTCCAAACCAAAGAGGTTACGGACTGTGGGTCTGCCTGCTGTATTTTGTGAGACACTTTTGTACATTCAGCATAACTGAAATCCAGCTTCTGGAAGTCTTAGGATTTCTCCAGGCCTCAAGGTTCTTTTTACTCAAGGCAGAGGCCAAAATTCTTCTTTCATTCCTTTCCATCTGGTTCCAGAGTTACTTGTGGGATTAAACTTGAGTGTCTGCAGACAAATGTTAAGATCTTGGGGTTTATTGTTTGATTCAAATGTGTGTTCCCTGGGTTTTGCATGCATTTGTCCTTTCCCCCCACCTCTTTATAGCTGGAGGAGGTTACCACCCTTGAGCTGCATGCTGTAGGAGCTGAAGGTTTTCAGAAGGTACAAAACTAGGGGTAAATTTGAGTCAGCCTAGGTTTGGAGGAATGCAGTACTAGAGGTGCTATACAGAACTTGGATGGGGTGCTTTACAGGGCATACTGGACTGGAGTCTTTAGTCCCTCCTGAAGCTGCGCTGCCCCTCTTCTGTGAGCGCTTTACAAGGCAGACTTTGTAAAGTCAGGGTCTGCAGCAGTTTTGTTTAGCAGTTATTTCTACTGAAAACAAGCTTTTTTTTTTAATCAAAAATGTTTTAGAAACCAGTTTCCACGTCAGTGGATAATTTACTAGGGGTTTCTTAAATGACATTTCTTGACTTTGGTATTTAATTAAAAAAAAAAAAAAGAAAAATGGTTGTAGTAAAAATCTTAAATTACAGGAAGAATTGCTGGAAAAGTAACTGACAGTGACTCTTTGTAGTCTCAGACTTTCAGGTGATCAGAGTTAGTTCCTCTATAAAATGGGCTCAAAGTTTGAGGTTTTTTCATTTTGCTGTCTCTCTCAAAAATATTGTCAGGGAATGTCACTGGACTTTCCCAAGTACACCTGCTTTAAAGAACGTGATCTTAACAATGAAAGAACATCTATATAATGTCGAGCAAGTCAATAAAACAAATTTGAAGTTAACGACAGTCTTCATATCCTTTTTACTACTGTAGTGTTAGCAGGACTTCCCCTCTGAGTCATTCAGTAAGAGGGTCAAGATTAAGTAGTTAAATCTTAATAAATGAATATATAGTAGTAGATTTTAGTATTTCAAAATCATGGGAGAAGAGGGAGGCGAATCACAGACAGCACATAGTATGTGTCTTGAGGTCACACCATAATTTTAAAGATGCTGATCATTATGACACTGAGAAACTTAATGTTTTGAAAATTGAGACAGGTCAAACTACAATGAAATTGTTTTGTTTTCCCCCTCAAACTAAAAAGAACCAACTGACATTTTTGCCCATGATAATTTTTCTGTTTTAAATATCAGAAGGAGCTCTGTATTTAAGTAACTTTCTTACTGAGAACGGGTCAGAAATATTTAAAGCATAGTCTGAAGTACCTTCTGACGTGGTTTGTGTGGTAGGTGTGGGAAAAGGCTCCCAGTGCAATAGTTAAAGGTATATAAGGGCCTATAGAGAGGCAGGTGACTGCTTTCACTTTTAGAAAGAGATGAGTGAACTAAGTATTTTTAAAATGAGCTCTGTTTTGGAACAAGGCCTCAGTGGTGCTCCTGAGCAAAGCCAAGGTTAAGGGTTTGGAAGAAAAGGTGTATATGTAATTGAGCAACCTGGTCTAGTGGAAGGTGCCTCTGCCCATGGCAGGGGGTTGGAACTGGATGAGCTTTAGGGTCCCTTCCAACCCAAACCCGTCTGTGATTCTATGATAATTCATTTCTGGAAAAGACAGAGAATAAATAAGCAAAACACGTCACAATGCACGTTATTTAATTACTCGATACTCAGTCTTGGGAAGGGGCTGCTCTTCTGAAAACCGGCTGAGAAGCAGGTGCACTGCAGAAAATGGCACCACAAAAAGACAAAAAGGCAAATCACACCCTACAGCTCTTTTTTTCCTCTCTATTTTTTTTCCTTCCCCCCCTGCCAATCTTTGTACCTGACCCTGGGCAGTTCAGCGTTTCCTATCGCACTGCGTGTGACTGAGTTCTTAAACTTCTCTGATAATTGTCTGTCAGCCTGGCATAACGTTTTACAAATTAATTGCATCCTTGCCACTGCCAGGCGATTTGACTCACTTTCACCACTTCGGGTAAATAATCTGCCACTTACCTTCCCGTTCCAGGAGTGCACGTTTTAGCAGCCAAATAGATTTCCCTTAGACTGTTACCAGCTCCTTTTCTTCATTTTAATCTGCTGTAAGATTTTTTTCCCTCAATACACCAGCCCCCCCTTTTTTTTTTTCCCTTAACAACCTGATTTCATGTATATTTAGAAAATTGCAGTAAGGTTGATAATTTGGGGACTTTTGTATTATTGATGGTTGCTATAGGCACCCAAGAGCAAGTTCTCAAGCTGCTCCCTTACTGGTAGCTGTAAAATCCTGCAGCTATTGAGCAAGCACAACCCAACTCGATATGTTCCACAGTATTTTCTTCCAAACAGCTGAATAATTTATAGGACTACAAAATCTTTTTGGCTGTTTTGTACCCTTAGGAGAGCAGCTGAATATTTACAGTTTTATTTTGAATGTTATGATAATTTTCTGTAGTACAGACATGTTGTGGGAAATGTACCAAGCCATACAAACACAACAACTCCCCTATTATTACATGAAAGGTTTTATTTTTCAGAGAAGAAAGGCTTTGTGTCTGATAGCTTGGTGGTAAAATGCAGAGTGCTTATCTGGAAGCTAGAGAAAATTCTAATAGTTCAAGAATAATATGGAGTGAGGAGGGATAAGAATAGGAGGAAGCAGACCTAGGTCTGTCTATTTGGATCGATGTGTTAGTGTCTTGCTTTTACCAGATGCTTGTTCAGGTAGAAGACAAGAAGGCTTAAGGTGGTGTAATACGTGTTAGGCAAATACAGCGACAGCTCTTTGAAGGCACAGAAGGGGATTCAGCAATAGGACACTTGGTCAAGTTTTGCAGATTCTGGAGTATGTCAGAGATTTTGCTAAGCCTGAAGTGTATCACTGGAGGACATGTCCTCTTTGTTGCATTCTATAGATTACGGAACTGCAATAGGGATCTGCTACTGTAGGGTTGTCTACAGGAAACTGAATCATAGAATCATGGAGTGGTTTGGGTTGGAGGAGACCTTAAACCCATCTAGTTCCAACTCCCTTGCCATGGGCAAGGACACCTCACACTAGACCGTGTCACCCAAGGCTCTGTCCAACCTGGCCTTGAACACTGCCAGGGATGGAACATTTACCACTTCTTTGAGCAACCCGTGCCAGTGCCTCAGCACCCTCCAGAAGAACTTCCTTACATATAAGGGAGAACTTCTTCCTTATATTTAAGGAAGAAATCCTTATATCTAACTAAGAAGGTTAATTCTCAGACTCTTTTGGTCTTTTTTTGGATGATGAAAGATTACCTCTGTAAACATAAATACAGGAGACAGATTCAAGCTTGATATATTGAAACTCCCTATCATGTCACTGGAGGCTGCAGTAAGAATGCAACAAAATCAGCTTCTTGCATAATTTGTGACAACACAAAAAAACCTGCTCAGCTGTTAATTTACAGTACAACTGTTTTACTAAAAAGTGATGCTACACACCACGTTGTGAAATATTTCAAGACTTTCTCTGAAATGTCAGATCAGACAACACGTTTTAGTGCCACGGCAATGTCATAAATCAAACACAGCAAACGGATACTTAGGAACATCATGCAGCCAGCAAACCAGTACTGTATTCTGTTCTTGGTTTCTGAATGGCAGAAGCAGCAGATGCATGGCTGCCTTCAGTGATGACTTGGCCAGCTATAGTGAACCTAGAGTCAGAGATGGAGTCTGTGTAGTGTGTGCTCTCTATGCCTTTTTCAGTTCTGTGTCTTTGTCAGGAGACAATGTTGTGCTGAAGTCGTGTCCTGCTTCCACTGTGAGGTGTCCTTGGGGACCAGGTAGTAGCTTTTGCTGTTAGGAATGATTCTGAGCTTCATTTGACACTCTGCAGCAGCGTCTCCAGAAAAGGAGAAATGTTCAGGTTTTGGTTTTGCTGTTCACGAGGAAAAACTCAGGTTTAGTTTTTGCTCTCAGCAAATGCAGAATGCTTTAACGTTTGTCCCTGCTTGGGTAGAAGGTGAGTTGAGCTAGTATCTAGGGAAGTGTCTGATGAAGGAAAAGAGTTGGTACTACAGTGAAGCCTGTAACTGTTGCATGCATGCAATAAATGATGGGAAATAATATACAGTATAAAGGGTGATCTTTAAAATCACTAAAGCATTAAGCCTGTAACACATCTGCAAAAGAGTTTGCCACAGATGAGACAGTTAGTTATGCTTAACATGACTGCCATGGAAATAGAATGGCTTAATTAACATTTATTGGTACAAATATCCTCCTTTTTATAAAATCTGAGCACTTCAGCTGAATCACAAAAAACTCCTCTTAGATCTTGAGATTACCCTTCAAGCCATCCTACCACTAAATGCCAACATTGTATAAAGAAACAACTGTTGCTATACAGTGTGCTTCTGCGCACACCTACAATCGCCCTGTGATGACAATGAAATGGTGATGTATTATTGTACTTGTACAGATCATGTGTGATTTTTTTTTGAGCAGATAATGACACGTACTCCTACTGTTTCAAATTATGAGGAGGAGTCAACACGGAGAGGTGTATGAAAGTAAACCTTATGTTTGCTCCCCTCACAAAGTGAGTCTACAGAAAAATCATCTGCTACAATAATGATTTTGAATTCCTGGCTTTCATAGCAGCATTTTTTACAGATTTTGTATCAGGAATGAAACACTGCATGAGCTTCTTACTCACGTTTACGTGCAAGTCAAGGTGCTGATGAATATATTGGAAGCCTTACATGATTTAGCCCAGGGGGTTTTGTGTTTTTTCACCTGCTATCCTATTGTGATAGCTAAGAGAGTGCTACAGGTTTTGGGGTAGAAAGATGGGGAGGAAGACCACAGTGATCTATTTGTGTTTCTTTTTACTTCAGCAGAAAGCAAAATTGTAGAGGCCAGGGCTGCTACAAAGCTAGCAACATTATTGTTTTTGCAAGTTTACCTGCAATCACACAGCTCTTTCCGGGACATTTTACAGATGATACATAACACCATCTTATGCACCAGCATACCATGGGGAAATATGTA
The DNA here is from genome assembly GCF_000696875.1 of Nestor notabilis. Lineage (NCBI taxonomy): Eukaryota > Metazoa > Chordata > Aves > Psittaciformes > Psittacidae > Nestor > Nestor notabilis. The sequence goes on along the minus strand of NW_009926900.1, from coordinate 21,622 downwards.
TCATTTGACATAAAATCTCTTCATTATGTTATTATCCTTCATATGAGGACATCATTGAATTAAGGTTATCTCAAAACCAGATAGTAATAATACTACCCATAGTACTGAATGTAGGAGAAACTACGTGCAGTATTGAGAGGATAACTTATAAGCAAAGAACAGGAACGTTGGTAGGTTTGAGGTCTGAAATTCTTTTTCAGGGTGCTGATGATAAATTCCAAGCAGACGTTCAGGAGAGATGGAGTCTATACAGTAAGCAGCTGCTTGACTTCTTTCACCTCATGTTCTTATCTCAAAAAAAGCATCTCATTACATGCATATTGCAACATGCTACCTTTATTTGGGTTACAACCAGATGTTATTGGCAAAAAGACACCTATGTAAGTTTAAAGAGTGCAAAGGCTGAGAACCATTTGGAGCTCTTGACAAATGGTAGTGGACAGTTACAGTTTCTATTAAAGATGAACATCTTACTGAATTCCCCTAGGATCAGTATTCATATTGACCTTTTTCACTTGGCTGGAAAGGCATTGTATCACATGGAAAATATACACGCTGATATGGTAAAAAAATAACAAAAAAAGTTATTGCTATGAGGCTCACAGTGCAGTGCTTCATAGGCATGTTTTGAACTCTACCTTACTGTCACCATTTGAAAAGCAAAACAGAATATCGTTGAGCTTTCAGTCTTCAGATATTTTCTTTAGATTACATAAAAGTCTTTGAGATAATTACCTTCAGTCTATATAGTCTGTCCTCTGGCTTATTGACTGTTTCAGAGTAACTTCTGAGCACTGTAAAACTCTTCACAAGTATGACATCTTTCATACTGGTATAGAACTCACTTGAAATATTGGAAGTGCATCTCCAGTAGCACTCTAATACGTGGATATACATGTAAATATACATGTAAAATCTAAGTTTCTACTGTTTCCTACTTAATTTTATTTTAATTTTACTTAATTCTATTTTTCTAATAAATTCTATTATTTTCTGTCTTTCTAATAATATCTATAAGAAAGACCACAACAGCCCCAAAGTGTGTAGTTAGACTAAATACTAATAAGCAAGTAAATAGGTCCATAGCTGTATTGATACAAATGAATAAATAGTGTATTGTGTTACTCTTTACTGATGTTAATGAACTGAAAGTTGTTGATGTGAGACTGTTACCTTTGCTTTTATAAGACTTGGCTCAAGACCTGTATTTTTTGATGCAGCTTGCTCTTTCTTTTTCTTTGGCAGACAGTCATGTTTTAGTGATGGTGTTAGCAGAGGTGTAATGGTAACTGTGCTTGTTGAAACACTTTTTCAGCTTCCAGCATTTAGTCTGCTGTCATGTGTTGGAATGAATACAGTGGATTACAAACTGCCTTAACACTCTGTACTTGGAACAAGTTCCAGTTGTTGTTTCCAGGTAATTTGTTGAGCTCATGCTTAAATACAAGTCATTTCTGGTGAAATCCCCAGCTCACAATCTGTTTACTTCATTCTTCATCACTGTGTTTACTGAACCATTTATTTTAAGTTTAAATTTCCCACGGTTCCAAAGGAGTTACAATATAGCCTTGTTAACTCTGATCATCTTTGTCAGCTTCAATTACTTCATCATCCAACATCTAAATCTCTGTCTTTTATTCGAGATTTGCATGATATCATTAACATCATCACTATTTTCTAGATTCTTAATGCACAGTTTCAGACCATGTTAATTCACAGCATTCCTTGGCATTTCATATTTGCAATTCTCAAATGGCTGAAATTTACTTGACTGTACATGAAAAAGTTTTGGCAGCAGTGAATCATCATATTTTCAACTTTTTCATGGTTCTGTCGTTCAGAGAGTTTAGAATTATATATAAAATGTTTGACAGAGGCTCTATGTATAGTATTTAGAATGAAGAAACATTAGGCAGTCCATCAAATACTGGTTTAGACTGGAGTTTTCTGACTGTCCGAGTGATGGATTGAGGGGTAGGTGGCTACATACATAAAATCCATGAATGAGCTCGTGCTATAGATTGGTTTATTACAGCTGTGACTTGAAGACAGAGTTAAGTTGCTATGAGTTTGTGTTACCAGTAATTTAGCTTCCTGTAGATAATGTCCTATAGGCAGAATGAAAAAAAATTATAACAAGAGTGATGGCTACCAGAATTCACAGAGGAAGGCTCCTTGTAGGATAAATGGAAAAATAGATTTCTTTGTCTTTAGGACTGCAGGAATTTTAAAGCATAAACAAGAAAATTACTTGTGAAAGATGCCTGTAATTTGCCACTCTCCGTCTTGCAGACCTCTTGGAGGACTTGCAAGAACACAGCATGCTGAAAAGGGGGTGGGATTTTCTAGAACCGGTTAAAGTGTGAATGGATTTTTTACCATTTCTGAGAAAGGTCATCACAAGCTTTGTACACAGAACAGAGTATATGTAAAAAGTGCTCTTAATATACTTTTGTCACAGCTGATACACCAGGGATTTCAAAACCTGAATGTCCTTAGTATTAAGTGTTTAGGACTGAGTACTGCAACAACTGGTCAGCACAGATGATAACCCCTAGCAAACTTTCATGTTTTCTATTTTTTTAATTCAAGTCTTTGCAACAAAATCCAGTAAGAGGAAGATATTGTAAGAGGAAAAAAAAAGTGAGCAATATAAGCAATATCAACTTTATTTAATACATTTGCATGCATTGAAAGCCAGTACTTTCTCTGCTATAAAGGTCTTAAAAATCTTAGTAAAACCAGGTGAAGTCTGGCAATCTGTATAAAGTTAGGTCAAGTTTTCTAAGTTATAGAAAAGAGGGGTGGCTTGTTTCAAGTGCAAGAAAAGTTGAAAAGGAAACGGGAAACTTTTGTGAGAGAGAAGGATGGGCACAGGAGACTGAAAGAAGAAAGGAAACACTGTAAAAGGCTGGAGCAGGTAGACTGGCTTTGATCTGCTGTGGAACACTATAAAAAAGACTTAAGGTGCAAGCTGATGTCATCTGTGTAGAAATGATGTTTAGGCCACTGCAGGTAGAGATGCTAGATGTGGACAAACACAAATATAAAATAGTGTAGCTAATGAAGTTTCCTTCAAAGGCTTGAGCCCATTATATACACCTCTTCATTTAAGAGAAAGCTATCTTTCTATCCTAGATTTACACTATAAGCATCCACGTGATAGTAAGCGATGCCGTTCCTTTCATTTAATTTTAGTATAGCTGATTCTTCAACTGGTAACTAAATAAAACTGTTGCACTGTGAACATGTTAAATGGTTTCTTTTTGGAGAAATAAAATTAAACAGCAGCTTTCAGCTCTGAAGCTTTTGTATGTGGGTGCAGGGTCGGCTCCACTTTAGGTCAGGATTATGAATGTCTTTTTTTATATATACTTATGGGTATTTTGTACACTTATAATTAATTCATTTGGGTTTAAATACAGCAGATGCTTGTGTCTTCTGGGGTTTATGTGGAGTTGATAAAAACTGAAAATAACCCAGAGGATTGACAGCTTATGTCCCAAAGTAACATACTTTTTCCCTCCAACCACCTCATAGTAGTTTTATATTACAATTGAGCTAGTTAGTTTTGGGCTGTTTATCCTAAAATGCTCTTTAAAGTCTATTAAAACTCCTTCTTGTTCTTTTTCTGCTGGGTGTTGTGTTTTCTGACACAAAACAATTAGCTGGATTATTTTTTGATTCATGGTTTACTTGCAGACTTTTGTCACTTAGTAGGGAACCTTTTATTTTCGGCTTTCTGATTTCTTTTTCTGGTGACAAGGTAGCTGGTTTGTATCAGAAGAGGCACACTTGTGGTAAAAACGTTAATTTTCATGGTCTCCTTTAACACTTCCATAGCAATTAGCTCTTCTGTTAGAAACTGAGAGGCTCAGAAAATGAAGATGCAGCTCAATGAGTGTGACCTTGCATGATGCTTGACAGAAAGATAACACTGAGTGACTTTTTGTATCCTATCTTCTGAGTTATGTTGTGGATACCTCACCAGGGAATGATGGTGCTCAGTAGTGCTGATAATATTCCCTTCCTCACTCTGCAGGACTTCAGTTTTGGCCAACTATCTAATACCTGGGAGCAAGGTTCTTAAAAATAACAAATAATTTGAGAACTCACATCCTTAGGGCTCTGGGATTAATCTGCTTTGACTAAATGTTGACCTACATCAGTTTGTGAAATCCCGTACTGTGACTCAGTCAATCATTTCCGCAGTAGTCTTAGTTCGTGTTCAGTGATGTTGACATCTCTTACTCTACTTATTTTCTCGGTTGGCTTATGAGATTCTAAAGTGCTAGTTTCACTCTTGCAGCACTGTTTAAAAACCTTTGCCTTAATTCTCAAACTTTCCCTTGCACAAAAGAAATCATGGTTTAGACATATTGGAGTTTTGGAAGAGGAAGGAGAACATAAGACAGTAATGCCGCATCACTGAAATAAAAGAAGACTTGAATGAAGTCCTGTGGAGGTACAAAGGTATACTTTTAATTGCATATTTAACTTTAATTTTGAGATATACATACAGTAGCTTTAGCAAGGAAGCATGTTGGTGATAATCTGTCTTTCATGTAGCTGTAACACCTACAGGACTCAGAATGACATAAGGTCTGCCTTGTGGAAGGCATTCTTTCAGAAAACACTTGAGGAAATTATGTACTTGCTCCAAAAGATTTCATTATCACGGTTTAGAGGTTAGATGTATAGCGTGGTATAAAGGTTTTTGGTACTTCTTCCTGCCTTCTTGGACTCGTTGAATCTGACTTTGTTTTTGACTCTGCCAGAGTGGAATGTCACTGTTTTGCTACTGTTAGACCACGGCAGAGACTCCATATACCTGTCAAGCTTCCTTACAAGTATAAACTGAATTTAGCATCTGCAGTCATCACTTTCAGATTCTGTGGAGAGGTGAAAGATATGCATCCTTTTTCCACTCAGTTTTTCCAGTTTTTGCCCGTGTGTTCCGAATTCACAGTAAGCTGCAATGTGTTTACCATGCAAAACTAGGGAAGGTGCTAAAGAAAATGTCAAAGACCACTGGGCACTGGAGAGACTCATGTAAGACACCAGTCCAGAGGCTTTTCTTCCTGATAGGGAGTCAGCAGTAACCTCCTTGAATGGGCTTTTACACTTGTACAGAGGTGCTTTTTTTTCCCTCCAATTGCTTTCAAGTACTTTATTTGATAACTTGTTGTAGTAATTTCACAGGAACAGAAAACTGATTACTGGCCTGGCTGATAACTCCCGATTTTCTTCTTCCTCATTTTATATACAGTATATTGCTTTTTCCACACTTCTCTACCATGAAGCACTGATGTCAGTCAATCTACCTAAACAATTCAACAGCCAAATAATCCATAGAAGTACATTTTTTAATCATCTCTTGACTAGCCTGTGAGAGCACTTTAAAATTGGGTGCTGCACATGTTTAGATAACTTGGAAGAAGAGCCTTTCTGCATCAAAGTAATGTTTCTTTTAACACCAGAAACAAAGCTTTCAGTGAGAAAAGAAAGACTTGGAACAACCTTTTTGTAAGCAGACCTACAAACCTTACAAACCTACAACCGTAAATCTTACCACGGATAGATGACATCTTTGGCAGGTGAAGCTTTTATAACAGTCTCATTAGGATTCTATACCTGAGTCTAATTCCCAGAAAGAACTACTGCTTCTCTTTCTTGGAGAGTATCCAGTTTTAAATCTGTGCTTCATGTCTTTGGGACCTTCTTTCTTAAGGCTTTTTACACAAAACCAGTTTTGTAGGTTGACTATAAATGAGAGTTCTGAGTTCATTCCTTAACAATACTGGGTAAGGAGATGCCTGTCTTGAAGCAGTCATATTCTCCCTGCCTGCTTCTCCAGACAGAACCTCACTGAATTTATTCAGACATCCATCTTCCCTGTAGCAGGTCAACATGAAGTATTAATACATTATTACAAGGCAGCTTCAAATCCATTACAACAAGAGAGAGAATGTGTAGGCACATCAAGAGAAGAATGGAAGAACTGCATGCCATTCTCAAGGTCATAACATAGGCTGCTCAATTCAATTTCATTACCCTTGTTTTGAATGATACTGAAGAGGTAGAAAAAAGTTAAGCTGAAGAACAAGTCTACAAAGTAAATTAATATACCACAATAATAAAATCAAGATTCATAAAATGCCAGACATAAGGGGAAAGCAACAAATGAACTATGTTGTAATGCCAATTTTAGAGTAAATAATATGTTGCTTCAGTTACCCTCTTGTGATGAAATTAGAAATCTGGTCATGATAAAGTTGAAAATAACTATGAGACCAAATCTTCAGGAGGGATAATGAGGTTCCATCATCATTAACAGAGTGTAAAATCCTGCTAGGTAAGCTGACACATGCCTTTGCTATTGACTCCATTAGGAATAGACACACTTTTTATCTTGTGAATGTAGTAACAACTTGCACTGAAAGTGCCAAAGTTTGAAACATCCTGAATTGGAATATGTCAAATACAGAAGGTTGTACCTCAGATTATAGTGTGGGCCATCCCTGTTCTCAGCACTGTAGATCATTTTGCTTTCTACTCTGCCAGTGTAACAGTTTGCACAAGTGCTAACGCTCTGGTGTTACTGTATATGCTCTTCATTTTCTCCACATTATGTGTATTAACAGAAGGAAGAGGGAAAGCAGCTTAATGATGTCATTTTGGTTCAAGGAATCTGAATGACAAACTGGCTTAAATGAAAAAGAGCAGTATAGTCATGTCTTTCTTCTGGTAGTTCTATTCCAGTTGAAATTATTCGTATATCGTCTTTTATGGGAAACCACCAGCAGAGTTCTTTAAAAACTACTCCTTCTGGAGACTGCAGTGCAAAGCATTTTCCCATTATAGTTCTTCCCCTCCTGGAACTGTTCCCTGTAATTCTAAAAAGAGCATCATTCTTAAACTCTGAAAGATGGTACAAAGAGTCTTCTGCAGAGGTTTCTATTTTCTTCTACAAGTCAATAGTATAAAATGCAGAACAGTAGTTTGAACTGAAGTGCAGGATCCTATCATTATAATTTTCTTGCAGAACACTGAAAAGCTTGATTTTCTCCATTGCATGTAGTTGTAGTAAAGTGACAAGAAAATCTCTTGTAGTACAGATACCCTAGATTTGTCATAATTTCCACTGTGTCTCCCTGGCACAGTGGCATACAGTTTATTCACTTTTCTTTGTGCAAAGGGAAAGCAAGAAGCACAACTAAAAGTAGGTTGCAGAAAAAAAAATATACCAGCCTCAAACGTTTTCTAAATTATCATTTTAGAGCTGTAAATGAACAGGTAGAGAAGCAATGAAATCGTTTAAATGAAAGGTACATTCATAGTGGAGTCATTCAGAGATTAACTTTGAGGAATAGGGTTTTGTGAGTTTTGAGGTGAGCAGAGAGAGAGGAGAAGGAGAATCTTCTAGATCTTAAACATAAGCATTATCTGTGATAACAGCAGTCGCCTTTGGGGGAACATAGACCTTCCACTGCACAACATAGCGGAACCTGAAATAGATACTGGGGTTATAAACACATGGCCCTGCCCTCTGCAGTACGTTCATTTATATGGTTATAGTACTTTCTGTATTTGCACTCTCATTGAGCTGCCACAAGAGGACTTTCTAGGGATGTCCTGGGTTCAGCTGTAGCAGGCAAATCAGCTGAATCAGACAAATCAGCTTCTTTTTCTAAAGTACAGTCCCATTCTCTCCTCTGTAGCGATTTCCCAAATTGTTTGCCTCTGTTTAAGCTGTACAAATACTCTCCCCCATTCTTATTTTTTCTTACAGAAAAATCTCTCTATGCTACACTTTTCAGATTGTTTCCTCACAGCATTCCCTACTGTATTGCAACTGTCCTCAATTCTGGCTTATTCCTAGCATTGTGTGATTGAAACACTTAAGAAAGTGAATGCATAAACTAATTTCTCTACCATGACCAGATTTACTACAGAACAATACTCAGCTTAAGAATTCTTGCAAAGTATTTTGATTATCAGTGATTATAATGATTTTTTTTATTTTGATTATCAGTGATTATAATGATTTTTTTATTTTTTTGTTCCAAGTCAGAACCGCTGTTTGCTCACTATTGTGTATATAAAATCAGTCTTGGGCCTCCTCTGCATGCCTGCACAATGCAAATACACAGCTGTGCCTGTGGGGGTGAAAACCATGAAACCTTGAGGCTCATAGGGTTACTCTAGCATGTACAATTGAGTAGCTGTTTCAGGAGCTTATCGAAGGAGGGTCATTTATACTGCATGTTACTGTATGTGGTTTTATTAGATGTTCTTCTTTTCTGTTGCTTTTCCATTTTTCTTTACACCTAATTTTACACTGCCCAGTATTTTATACTTGATTCCATCTTTTATGGTAAAATTCAAACTCAGTAAAGATGAAGCAAGCCACACTTTGAGGGCAAGTCTTTTTAAACCTGCATGTTCATCTCTGCTTAATCTGGCTTCCTGCAGTAGCTAGTGTCCTTTTATGTAAAGTGCTAACTCAAATCATTGCTATTATACTAAAGTGCTAGAAACCCACTGATGCTGCCCTGATTCAAAGCCTATTGGAAGAAATGGAAATCTACTAATTTCAGTGAGCTTTAGATCAAGCCTTTTCAGCCAGTGTATATATATGCGCTTCTCCAGCTATGTTAAAAGCACTCTGTTGTCTTGGCTGGCACTGTGGAATGTCCAAAAATAATTCCTATATTTTCAGAAGATGGAACTGCTAGTGTGGTCTTGATGTTTGCAATGGGGATGAGCAGATCTCATGACTGTCTGGAATCTCAACATACTGTTATCTTCAGAAGGTTTGCAGAAGTAGTTCTGTTTTACAAAGCTTTATCCCCATTGTAATTTATTCTCTTTCCAGAAGTGATTATGAAAACAGTATTTAAAAAGTACTGTGCTTGTTAAAGGGACCCATGATCTACACAGTCTATTAGGAGCAGAGGTGCACACAAAACCTAGCAGCTAGTGACCTAGATACACCATTCTCCATTTTTCCATTTTTTTTCCCCCTGAACTAGATTGTATCTTTCCCCCTACTTCTTCGTGGTTTTATTTTATTTATTTTTTTTTTAACCTAATAGCTTTCCTGGCGGTTTTTTGGTGGGTTTGTTTGGTTTTTTTTGGCTGTCTTTTTGCTCTGTTCATTGAGTAGTTTTTGTTTATACTTCTTTTTAATCCAAGTTGCTGAAGCTAAAATATTTCAAATGAGCAAAAAGAATTGGGAGGTATCTTGTTTAGATATAATCTCAGATGATGATTCATTAATTATAGCTAGGCTGAATAAAGATATGAGAGAATAATAAGGGATAATATCTGGTGTTAGAAAGATGAAGAGGAAAGGAAAAGGTTTTTAAGTAATATCTTCTTACATTAAAGGAAAAACCACGCTATTCGTTAATACGAAGTGTGGTGTCTCTCTGTTGTGTTCATGTGAATCCCTGCCTTTATTAGTGTGATTCAACCATATTATATATGATCTATATTCGAGTCATTCCTGCAGGTTCCAAAAGGCTAGGAAATAATCTCAAACCTTTCTAAATAGGTAAAATCAGCAGAAGTACTGATTTTAGAACACCTTAATAATGACAATGAGTGATGCACAGAGCATGAGTGAAATCTGGGGGAGAGGGAATGACTTATTTTCTCTGAGGTCGTAGATTAGAAGGTGTAAAACCAACCCAATTCTCAGATACAAAATACAATACCATAATCCTATAATCATGTTAAAAGGATAATAGATTTTTATGCCAGAAAAAACCATTAGGACTGTTAAGTTGAATCTGTGGCAAAGAGCTACATTTTCCTTTGAACTGGGCTATATCTTCTAGTTTCCAGACTTCAGCAGTAATACTTTAATGTGTAATTTAGTTGAGGTAGATTCATCTTTAATAGCCCAGCAATTTTACATGGGTTGAAAGTGTTTATTTCCTGTACAGGAGTGTATCAGATCATCATGAATACAGGTAAAAAGTTGACTCTCCTCAGGGCAACAAAAAGGAGTCAGACACTGTGCTGTATATAAACAAAAGACCGTGAAATCTCCTAACTTATAATCACATAAATAATGAGGAGCTTGCTAATAAAATGAAAGAAAATAGAAATACCAAACTCTGTAAAAATATCTAAGAAGCCATAAGAGTGCAATTCTTCACCAGTTAATGTTGGGATATTGCAACCTAACTTCCTATGAGCCTACTAATCAAAGTAACTCATTATAGGCCAGGTTGGACTGGGCTTGGAGCAACCTGGTCTTGTGGAAGGTGTCCCGTGGCAGGGGGTTGGAACTGTGCGAGTTTTGATGTATCCCTCAGTTAGTAAAGAGTAAGTCTTTTGGGTGCTTATTCCTTTTCTGGTTGTGTAGAAATACACTGTAGGGATACAAAGGATTGTTGGTTTTTTTTTTTTTTTTTTTTTTTTTTTTTCTGTTATTATTGCTTTGTTCTTTTGAGTTAATTTGAGATGTGGGTTAAATTATTCACTTTTCCCCTGAATCTATAATTAACTATGACTTATACTGGGAGATTTCACTGCATGGTAACATAATGCCAGTTATTTTTATGTGAAACATATGTTTTTCATAGAGCTTTAGATAGTTGTGGGTTGCAGTCAGAGATTTTTACCATGCAGTTATCTCTTAGATTTATGTAATAGCTTGTTCAGATTTATTTATTTATTTTTAAATTTAAGCTCTGTCAGAAGAGATGAAGCCTGAATTTCAGGTACTGTGGGATTTCTTTGGGAAATTTGGCCCATATAGTTTTTCCTTTTGATTTTATTACCTTTTACTGTAAATGTAATTTATATTATATGAAAAATACAATATATGCATTAATTAATAGATCTTTTGGGCCAGGTATTTTAAAGTAAAAAATAAGTAGATGTAAAACTTGAGTAGAAACACAGTGCTTTCACTTTTCCGTTTTAAAACTTTTATGATAAATGAAACTTCAGCTTTCATCACAGGGAAAGGTGACCTTTTAAAAACCAAAGTAGGTAAATAGATCTTGTGCTAGCTGCAATGAAGAAAGCTCTTTAAAATAAAATGGAGCAAAAATCAGTGGCACTGTAGAATCTAGCCCAGGCTGATAGGGTCTGCAAGCTGTTTTTATGTTAGTGGGCTTGTTTGGTCCTTTCTCTGCCTGAGTTGCATTAAGCATCCTGTCTGAGCAGCTGACCACTCAGCTTTATCTCTCCTTTTCCATGAATCATGAATGCATAGCACTGCCTTTTGAAATGGGGTGTTAGAAGTCTGGGAGTGTGTGAGAAACTGGGGAAATTGCAGAGAAGGGAAAAACTAGGTGACAGAATGGGAAGACACAGCTACTGTGATAAAACATCAGCCATGTTAAACTCTGATCTCACACACACTCACACATTAACTTCAGCTGTACATCTACAACCCAGCACACCAGTTTATAATCTTATTTCCATAAAGCTGCTTAATTACCTGAGCACTTTGGGCCCGATGTTACTCTGTCAATTGATGCAGTCCAAAAAGACTATGAGGCTACTAATGAAATCGCAGTGATTTTCATCTGGGTTACATTTGGTTGCCACTGGACTGTACTTGGCTCAGAATCTTGTAGTAGAAGCTGTTTTCAGCTCCTTTTAATTAGAATTATAGAATGGTTAGGGTTGGAAAGGATCTTAATATCATCTAGTTCCACCCCACCTCCCATTAATTAATTAATTGTCTCAATTCAGACATAATAGTTCTCAGAGCCTTTAATTTATGGTGAAAGCTTTAGACAGTGAAATGTTTTTGTTATTTTATAGATAGAAAAGCTGCATCCAAGGAGTTCCAAGTGATTTGCCTGAAGCAAGATGATGATCATCAGAACTAGGACTAGAATGCATAGGAACACAGCTCACATTCTCATGCTTCATCTACTGTATGCAGTGACCCATGTGCACTTTCTTGCACATTTTTATTATAAATCGCAGGGGAAGAGTCACAATATAGTTTTTGATAATAACCACTAAAATATACTTTTGGTTTTAAGTATTAATAATTTTTCAATACTTCAGTGTAACAGAGCATGTTATTATTTCAGCCTCATGCAAAGGCATGAAGTGTTGTCTCCTTGAGGAACTGAAAAAGATGTGTTCTCTGTAGGGAAGAAGTGCTTTGATTGGGGAAGACTCACTGTTCAGAAGGTCAGTTTTATTCTTCTTCTCACATGGTGAGGCTTTTACAGCTGGAAAAAGCATCTTACTGGTGAAAGTTCTCTAAGTAGGATATCACAAAAATATGTTGGGAATGAATAATCATGCATCGATTTTAAAAGGCGAAATTGTTGCACAATAAAGAACTCACCCGTTACACTATGAAATATTGGATCTGTTCTCAGGTAAGGTTATTTCAAAGCACAGACTGATTGTACTGGTTAAGATCAGCCAGTAATAGAACATTTCTGGTGTTTTTCTGTGCAATGATATATGCTTTACTTCATTATTCAGTTCTAAACTGAGCTGGAAAAAGACTTCCCTCAAAAAAGCCAAATCAACCAAAAAACTCACAAAAACCACCACAACCCATGCTCCAAATCCCAAAGGCCAAAGAAGCAAGGTAAATGGAATATTGGTAGGAATAGGACAATAGCTTGAACATCTGTGAGAGATGAGTGCAGAAGTAATGACAAAGGAGTAACTGTCCTAGGTTCAGCTGTACAGTCATTTTTTCTCCTCCTTAGTAGCTGGTGCAGGGCTGTGGTTTTGACTTTCAGCCTGGGAACAACGCTGATAACACCGATGGTTTTAGTTGTTGCTCAGTGATGTTTACTGTGACCAAGGACTTTCTCAGTCTCATGCTCTGCCAGGGAGGAGGGGAAGCTGGGAGGAAGCAGAGGCAGGACCCCTGACCCAAACTGGCCAAAGGGGTATTCCATACCACAGCACGTCATGCCCAGTATATAAACTGGGGGGAGTCACCCGGAAGGCCCAGATCGCTGCTCGGGTCGGGCTGGGTATCGGTCGGCGGGTGCTGAGCGGTTGTGTCCTCTCCCCTTGTTATTCCTCTTATCATTATTATTGGTAGCAGCAGTGGTTTGTATTATACCTTAGTTACTGGAGTGCTGTTATCTCAACCCGTGGGAGTTACATTCCTTCGATTCTCCTCCCCATCCCTCCGGGAGCGGGGGGAGGAAGGAAGAGGAGGGGAGTGAGCGAGCGGCTGCGTGGTTCTGAGTTGCCGGCTGGGCTTAAACCACGACAGTTTCTTTTGGCGCCCAACGTATATATATACCACAGTAAGGTATATTTTATTTTAGAATAGAAGATGGATGTACATGATGCCACAGTTTAAAAGTTAGTTAGCATTAACACAGAGCTCTTTGTATGTAGATCTTAGTCTCTTGCAAGGAATGGTTAAGTATGCTTATATATTGATTGTATATATGTTGAAAGTCAGGAAAGGAAAAAAAAACAACCAACCACCCCAGGACACACTGTGACTTAGCAAAATAATTAGAAAGATGACCTTTTGTTAGTCTTACCTGCTAATCCAGAGATGACACCAGCTCCTCAAGAGCACTCCACTGAGACTTAGGGTGCTTTTACCTGGATGCTTACTAAGCTGTAAGAAATAGATCAAGAAGGTATAGTTCAGTGGAATTTCTTGCAAAGATTGGAATGGAATTGCTGAATCGCCAAGCAATTGTATTTTTGCTCTGAGGTGGAATATGGAACAAACATATAACATGAAAGAAGTGAATGCTTAGCATGTTATTTGGAACTTTAGGGGGATTTCCAAGCCTGAGGAAGTTAGTGTCTGAAACAATCATTCATTTCAGGTATAGAAAGCAAAGAACAGCAGCTCTCAGATAGTTCTGGCAGATATTTGTCTGAATGCAACTTCGAGAAGGAAAAGCCCTCGAAGTGACAAAAAGGCAGCATCAGGCTGGATAAAGAAGCTAAAGAACATGATGATCAAGTTCAGGAATCAGTGAAAAGCACTGCCAGCTCCCATATAGCTGATGATTCTCCCTTCAGTCTCCTTCTCTGAGCTCTGTGCTTGTCACTCAGAAAAGCTCAGCCTCCTCCACATCACCCCCAGTGATTCTCAGGTGCATGCGTGAAGAAAGGGGGGCAGAGTGTGCAGGGGCAGGGTGAGTGGCAGCTCTCTAGCTGTTACTCAGCTTCTGTACGTCTGTACTGCTCAGCAGGCATGAGCCTGGCTCAGTTGTGAAGCTCTAACTGGGCTTAATGCCCATTCAGTAGGAGGGTCAGGGTGTAGAACTAAACATAGACATTCTTGCTTAAGAGACTTGAAAGTGGTTTCCACATTTTTTTTTATTGCTGCATGCTGTGAGGGTACCACCCTTTCCTATTGTCTGCTGTTTACTGTTTCCATTTCCTATGTTTATGGTTTGTAATAAATACAGTTGTTTCGGGGCCCTTAACCAAGCTGTATCCAATGCCCAAGCTAGTATTCGTAATGCCTAAACATGCAATGTCAGTATAAAGAATGACTGGAATATCAGATCTAGATGCTCTAAGGAATTCTGTTGGTGGAACTGGGACAAAATACAATAAATAGGTGGTGCATAGGCAAGCTTTGGGGAATAATCATAAGCATTTTTCTTCATAAGCTCCAAGTTCCTCATTAGGAAAAGGACTGAAGTGTATTAATTGATTGTTGAATTACCTTAAGCAATCAATCTTCTTTAGCTTGAAAAACAATTAAAAAAGTATCCCAGAATACCTAAGAACAGGTACTTTCACCTAAGACGGGGGAGATCTAATTGTGGTTGTAAAAAGCACTAGCAAGATCTTACTTGCAATGCTACTGGACAGGTGAGCTGAGTATGTTCTGAAAAGACCAGCTGAGGTCAACAGAGCATTTCATCTAAAAGGAATCTAAAAAAGTTTGGACTTTTTATTTCAGCAGATTGGAAGGCAAAAGGGCCTGTGATTGCACTGTCTTGTTGCTTTGAGAAGTTCAGAAGAAGGAATGAAAATTACCATTTAATCAAAGGCTGATGTACAAAGAGGTATAAACCAGTCTCGGATGAATTTAAGCTGGAAATTAGAAGGGATACTCTGGAGCAATAAAAATAAAAAAAATGTTTTAGGATAGACCTTGATCACTTTAATATGATTATATGACAACATGTATTTGGTGTCTGTGGGCAGTATCCCAGTTGGTACTTGGCAAGCAGAAAATGGCTTTAGCTTACCAAGAAGTACAATCTAAAGGTCTTGATCCTGCACAGAGAAGAAGTGAAAAATGAAGATAGATACAGTGTTCTTTCCTAATTTCAGCCTTTAGAAACAGTATGAAGTGCTCCCTCGTGAGACCCGTTAAGGAATATAATATATGCTGTGAAAATACATCCTTGCTACTCTTGAGAGGATTTTCCATCATATGACACTAAAAATATCTCCAAATTCACAGCTGATGAGTTTAGTTACTCATCAGCTCTTTACATTACAATTCATTACCCTAAGGTAATAAAGATAAAATAAAGCATTTAGATGCCATTGTTACAGTATGTTCAGCAGAATGTCTCTAATCAATGCTGCTTGTGTTTATGTAGCATCATTAATATAAATATGAGCAGTGTCCTGAACAAACCAATTTTAACTGGTGCCTCAGCTGCTTCTTGCCTTTCATTTTCTATTACTTTTCTGTAGGGAAGGCTAGTTTAATTACAGGAATTTAATGAATGATACTGGCTAAACTTACATTTTCAAGTCCCACTGTAATTATTAACTGTGATTATTATATAATAAAAATATGCCATACAACCTAAGGATAGTTCTGGCTATAGATGATTCTGTACCACTTTTGCTAGTAAAATTTTGACAGGAGTCAGATGATGAAGCTCTGAAGGAATCAGCGTTGTATTCCATAGGAGTGAGTTCTATTTCAATATAACATGCATAACTAGAAGACTTTGTAAACAGCAAAGTGATTTTGTTTGAGGGTTGATGACGCCTGTGTGGTATATTATAGCTGACTAATAAACTTTGACTCTTTAGTCCAAATCAGAGATCACTGTAATCTATAAGTTACATTCAGCCCCTGTTGCTCTTCATACCATTTAGAACCTTGGTCCTCATTTTCAGAGCAATCAGTACATCAAATCTCAGATGCATCAAAACAACCATCAGTTTGTGAAGCACCATAGCACCTACAGACCAGGACAAAACACATGAAAACTGGAAGCAGGACAGTTTCCACCATTCATACACATGTCAAACATCACTTTTATGATGGAACAATTAAGAATTTTCTTTCTGAAAAGCAAAACTAAAAAGTAAAATCCAGAAATTTTAACTCCAGCAGTATTCCAATTTTGAAAAGAGCAGCAAAGCCATGCAGCCTTCTAGAGCATTAGTTTGGCTCTTGTGACATCAGTTGAATCAGTTTTGAGATCTTTTCTTTAATTCTTAGTGAAAAAGTATGCACAGGGATTTAACACTGTTTAAATAATGCATTTAAGAAATTAATTTAGAATAACTTTGAGTGTGGTTGTGCCATTTATGAATGACTGTTCAGTCAGGAGATTGTTTTTTGAGATGTAAACTTCTTTGTCATAAACCAAGTTGTCTTTTTTTAGGACAGTGTTCTTGCTGCTACTCTGAGCAAACATATGCTTGCCAATTAAAGACTGACCTGATCTACCCTTCTTGCTGTTTCATGCACTGTTGTTATTATATGCCATTTAGTCTGTCACTTTCAGCACTGGAATCAATAGCTGTGATTGCACCCAAGGATGTTACACGGCTGTATGACCCAGATACAAAAGTCTAGGGGGAGAAAAAAAAAAATAGATAGTTTGAAGAGCCTCATATCTTGATTTATTTGGCACCAGAAAAAATGTTTTCTGGAATGAGCTGAAGACTACGTAACCTCCCTCTAAAATAATGAAATTATTTGTGTTCTAATAGAATCATAGAATAGTTCGGGTTGGAAAGGACCTTAAGATCATCTAGTTCCAACCCCCCTGCCATGGGCAGGGACACCACACACTAAACTATGTCGCCCAAGGCTCTGTCCAGCCTGGCCTTGAACGCCTCCAGGGTTGGAGCATTCACAACTCCCTTGGGCAACCCATTCCAGTGCCTCACCACCCTCACTGTAAAGAACTTCTTCCTTAGATCTAACCTAAAGTTCCCCTGTTTCAGTTTGAACCCATTCCCCCTTGTCCTACCACTAGAGTCCCTAATGAAGAGTCCCTCCCCAGCATCCTTACAGGCCCCCTTCAGATATTAATCCAAGCTTCTAACTTACTTTGTGGTGAACATGTATAAGGGACTTCATTAAGACAGTCCTTACAAGGTCACAACGTCCCCAGGAGATTTATTTTTCAAGGATTTATTTCAAGGTTTTTTCAACATGGCTCAATGCATGACACGAGGCTGATGTATATTAATGGAAATACTGGACCCAGACACGAGCTGACTCCTGTGTGTCTATTTTAAAGCCAGAAGGGGATGTGCAAGCAGCACAAATGTACTGAGATACAAAGTCTATTATAAAACATTAATTAATTTCCTACTGATCCTAGCCTGTTTCATCTGTATATTGTGCCCTTTCATTAAATGTTTTCATTGTAAACAGGAGAGAAGTAGTCCTGTTTGGGTTACATAAACGGATAACATCGATGGTGACAAGAGTTTCTGTCTTTGCCTTTCTCCATGAGGTACTCGTACTAAAAGACCATCATTCTGCAGTCTGAAGTGTTGTAGGACATGAAAAAAACCTGTAATATACTTGATGTGTTAGAAGAAGAAGAAAGTGTTATTTTGGGACAATGTTACAGTTTAATTTATGTCATTTATTTAATGAAGTCAATATGCTGAACTATCTAAGCCAGATCTCAAAGAGCTCAGCTGGGTACTGGAAGTGGCATAGCTATGTTACGAGGGTCATGGAAACTGAAGGGATAGTTCCTCTCCAGCCTCCCGTTTCTGTCATGCAGTCTGAGCATTCAGGATGTGAGACGTGGACAGCATCGTGCATTTGGACAAGAATTATTCCAATTTTTATTTTCTTTTATGATTAAAGGATACATCTGATCCACTGATTTATAGAGAGGATCCTAGACTGAAGTATACAGACCAATTCACTGTGATATCAGTAAAGTTCCATTGGAAGTGCATTTCTCACCTGGAGAGGCATCTTAAGCTTCAACCATTACTGTAGGATAGTAGATCTATATTACTACAGCTGTTAAATGGTATTTGTCCTGAATTTTAAAGGTGCCATCCAAAATGTTAATCCAAGTTAACAAGACTTGTGTGCAGAAAATTTGTCCTTAAAAGGCTAGAATAACTGTGTTCACTTTCTCAAGAGTTTTTTCCATTCTGTGTAAAGTTTCACTTATTTCCTGATTTCTTGAAACATCCTTAAAAGCACCATCTGCAGTAAACACGAAGAACCTGATACGATAGCAATAAGAAAGATACGCTTAATGTAGAAACTGGTGGTTATTTTGGCTTGGGAGAATTTTGATTTTAGTCATGCTGGGAATCGAATTGCCATAAAGATGCTGAAACATGCAGTAGACCTTGTAAAATTTGGAGGCACATGCTCTGCTTCATTCTCCGTTACTGCAGATGTATCGTCTTTGCCTTTCACTCTAGCTAGCAATGGACCCACCCTGAGATGGGCTCATAGTTTCATTCCCTAGTGTCTGAGCGAATTTTGGACGTGCAGAAAGGTATCTACAAGTTTCAAAAAGGAAAAGAGATGGTTCTGTGACAGGAGACAGAGGGCTGCACTTGCAAATAAAATCTGTTCTATGTGTTTATGTGACTGTGATGTATGAAGGCAAACAATGCCTGCTTTTTTTTTTTTACTTTGAACTTTCTTAGGCCCTGCTGTAGGAAAACAAAAACCAAACACCAAACCCATAAAGAATGAGCTATGTCTGAGCACTGTTTTTATGGAAGAAATTCTTGATTTGTTGATATATTGAATTTAATATCTTTCTGACTGCAAATGAGCATGGTGTTTTGGTATAGATACCACTTTAAGCAAGAACAGACACATTGTTTAAGCATTAAATGTTAAGAGGAGCTCCTTAGCAACAGAGCATATTAATGCTCAGTGCTAAAATTTGTATGAGACTGGTACAAATTAGCCAATATTAG
The DNA here is from genome assembly GCF_000696875.1 of Nestor notabilis. Classification (NCBI taxonomy): domain Eukaryota; kingdom Metazoa; phylum Chordata; class Aves; order Psittaciformes; family Psittacidae; genus Nestor; species Nestor notabilis. The sequence continues at coordinate 2,503 of NW_009926900.1, read as the reverse complement.
CCTGTAAAATCACACTTTCTTTTTATTTTCATTGCAGTATAAATGCTCCAGGCCATGTGTATAATGCAAAGCCTTTTCTATAAATTCATTTTAGATGACAGTGTTCTTAACAAGTGACAGTTCTAAATATAGCCCGATGAGTAAAAAGACACTGCCCTTAGGTTGGGCTGATCACATTGCCACAGCTTTTCTTCTTCTTCTTTGTTACAAGTTCAAATACCAAAACTAAAAAATAAACCAAAGGAGACCTATTTCTCTCAGGGGCTTCTCTCATTGTTATAAAGAATGATGAAGCCTTATGTGAGGGTGACATAGTTTTGTTTCAGGTTATTTTTGCTCAAGTTAGCATGCATCTTCAAAAGCATAACTGGAAATGAAGTGTGCTGCTGTACAGATGATCAAATACACACCTGTACTGTGTCCACGGGTTTACTGGGCACATGATGAAGGGATGAGGAAAACACACAATGGGTGCATGCACCTTACTTCTGAGCAACTTGGGCTTTAAAATAGATAGGCTTCAAGGTAGTGATTTATAGAAAGGATGTTTCCAACTGTGCAATTCATTTCTGCTTAGCAAAAGTGAACAGCCCTCACAATATTTTGGGTGTTGGAGAATTTTCCAGACAAAGCACTTTTGATTTGGGAAAAAAGTTTCGTAAGAGGAAACAAGAAAACTAATGTGATTAGTAAATAAGGATCTACAATTCTTTTACTGTAACAAATTGTAATTCTGAAAATTGCTACTACGTGTAGTCTAAGTGGAAACAACATAGATGTCATGTTATTTGCAAATACGAGAGTCTCTTTTCACACTGAGAATTTATTATTTCTATGAAAGAAAGTGCTACCAGATTTATAATGTTGCGAGCCAGGAGGAAGGAGCTGGGGCATGCGAATCCAGCCACGGGTGGGTCTGTGACAAGCACAGCAAATGAGAAGGTCTATCTTCTTTACCTCAGTGTCTGCCACTGCTTACAGCGTTAAAAGCAGCATCCTGTGTTCTAAGTAGCATCCCATCATTTAAATCTTTCCCTCCTTCCAAATGCTTGCCTCTGCCTAGAAGGATGTCCCATGCCAGTTATGGCTCCGGCACGCCTACTCGTAAATTAACATTCCAGTATGATTTGTGGGTTGAATATCATACTTCTGTTAAGGCTAGAGCAGTATAAAGACTGTAGGTACAAAGCATGATCCCAGTGGCACAAATGTCTTGGTCATTAAACAGCTGAGGTTGAAAAGTTCCCTGAAATTTTACTTATATGTGAGGTATGTCAATAGCATAAGGGCTCCTTTTGTCAACCAGCGTGTGAAGGATGAAGGCCTAAGGATGCCTGAGAGAATGTCCTGACTGAGAGACCTGCTGGCCCATAGTGGAATCAGTGGATAATGATGATGTTGGTTGTCCAGATCTCATGCATGTCCTAGTAAATAAACCTCTACCTGGGCAGAAGGACTGTAGTCAGGTCTCTCTGTATTCTGAAGTGTTTGTGCTATAAATTCTTACTGAAAACAGCTGTGTCTTCTGCAAGCTTTCAGGCTGATTTCAGATTCTCGTCAAACTTCACGTGGACCAGGATTTTGGATAAGCATTTGTATTCACGAAGAGGTAAGTGCATTGCTGTATGGGAAATGGAAAAATAACACTGAGGCTTAGTGTCTTGTATCACATACTGCTTCCCTGCACTGTCCCACCGCTGATCCCTGACATTCCTGCAGAGCCCCATGACTGGCCATTGGAGCTGTGTGCACGTTGGCATCAGGTAAACAACTTTCCCAGGCCTGGCCCCTCACTTCCTAGGGCAGATGTACCTTCAAGAGTGTCTTTGTGTGCTAATGCATAGCCGGGTTTGGAAAACGCAACCGGACCTGGGTTTAATCTCTAGAGGGGTATGTGTGCACTGGTTTGCCATTTGAACAGCTGCATTTAAGCACTATTTCCTATTTAATCATATTTCAGTATTTAACTATAATCCTCCAAAGAGGCTATAGAAGAAGACAGATTTGTAATTAAAAACAACAAAAAACAAACAAACAAAAAACCCCAAAACAAAAAAACCAAAACCCAAAAAACCCTTTGTATGTTCCCAAGTGTGAACAATATGATGCAAACTGGCCTCCATCAGTCTGCCTTCTAGTTGTGTGTGTTTACCTGTGCTTGTGGAACTCGGTAATGATGACAGAAATAGTAGTAATGATATATTTCAAGTTCCTCATCCTAAGAGCAAGAACTTGGGAGCTGTCAAAGTACATCTTTTATTAAGTACGTGTATTAACCTCCTGAAATGTAAAGGAGGCTGTGAGGAGGACCTAAGATAGCCAGTGTGGTCATTTAGACTGGGTATTAGGAAGAATGTCTTCCCCAGAGGGTGGTCAGGCGTTGGAATGGAATGGAATGGAATGGAATGGAATGGAATGGAAACTCACCATCCCTGGCAGCCTTCAAAACCGTGCGGACGAGGCCCTTAATGCCATGGTTTAGTGGTGGTCTTGGCAGTGCTGG
>NW_009926899.1:8053-18546 GCF_000696875.1 Nestor notabilis | reverse complement strand
GACTGCTGTAGCTGAACCCAGGACAGGGAGTTTGAGCAGCGTGTTATTGCTTGGGCAAAGGACAGGGATCAGAGCAGCAGGTTGTGTTCCACGAAGGTGGGGGATGGATTTTTTATGTTGTCTGCCCTGAAGACATGAAGATTGACTGCCTAGGCAATAAACTGCCCAGAGGTAATACCTGTCAGGACGCAACAGGAACTGTATTTGCAGATACCCTTGCAAATGAGTCTCCACTTGTGGGTGGGTTCCAAGAGAACCTGACCCTATAAAAAGGCAGCCATTCTTCAGCCACGTTGTGTACACCCTTCTACTCTGGACCCCAGCAGATGCACTGACTAAAAGAACTACCAGGACTACAACTGAAAGAATTTCTAGTTTCTGGCCGAGAAGACATTGCTGGACCCAGGGAGTGGTGACCCTATGTCTCTGTTTTCTTTCCTTCTTTCTTCCTTTACTTAGTTTTCTCCCTCTAATTTGGATCCTTTATAAGAATAAGAACGTACGAAGACTTTTCTTCTTTCTGACACAGTTCAAGAGAATTTTGATAAAATTGATTGTAGTTTCATTTTTGAACCTCTGGAGGGCCTGTGTATGTGCAGAGTATGGTGAAAGATCACATCCCCCCACACCTGCTGAGCGGGGTAGGATAACTCCATGTCCAATTTCCCTACCTCCTTTCCCAACCACCCCTACCTGCATGGGGAAAGGGGTTTGTGGTCAGTTCACCATACATAGTTTCTGTCGCTCCTTCTTCCTTAGGGGGAGGACTCCTCACACCCTTTTCCTTTTGCAGCATGAGGTCCCTCCCACAAGAGATGGTCCTCTATGAACTTCTCCAATAAAAGTCCTTGCCATGGGCTGCAATTCTTCACTGACTGCTCCAGCATGGGTCCTCTGCAGGGTCACAGACTCCTTCAGGCGTTCTTGTGCTGTGGGTCCTTTACAGGCTTCAGGTGGATATCTGCTCCACTGTAGAACTCCATGGGCTGCAAGGGCTCAGCATGCCCTGCTAGGGTCTGCACTACAGGCTGCAAGGGAATCTCTGCTCCAGTGTCTGGAGCAACTTCTGTCCTTCTGCACTGACCTTGTTGTCTGAAGAGCTGCTTCTTTCCAATTCTCATTCATTTTTCCAGCTGCAATTGCTCCTGCACAGTAGTTTTCCCTATCTATCTTAAATATGTTTTCTTAGAGTCACTACCACCTCCGCTGATATGCTTGGATTTGGCCAGTGGTAGATCCATCTTGGAGATGGCTGACATTGGCTCCATCAGACATGGAGGAAGCTTCTAGCAGCTTCTTACAAAAGCCACTCTTGTAGCCCACCCTGCTACCAAAACTTTCCCATGCAAACCCCATACAAGTAAAGGAAGGAGCAAGCTGTTACCAAGTACTCTTTTCAAGTGAATATCCTGTGGCTTGTGTTAACACCTGTTCACTGCTGATCATTTACTCATGGGAAAAAAGCAGACAATCCTTCCCACTCACTGTGCTTGGGGCTGGGCTCAGCCTCATGTCAGAGGATCTCACAGGAATTGAAAGTACATTTTGCTGTGTCAAATTCTGTTCATGATCCTTCCCTGGAACTGCTCCCATAAGTGTGTGAAAACAGCAGGAGAAACGTCTTTTTCTAATGTGTGAATTTTCCAGTTGGTGTAACAAACAAGTGAATTTGAGGTCAAGGCAACACTATGTGACCCTGTAGTTCATTTAGGACCAGATCAAAATGGTTTGGTTCCTCAAACATCACTTGTTACAGACAATTAGAGAAGTTGGAGAAGGTTTAGTAACAGTAGCAACAGTGAGAATGATACTAAGGTCTATTGCAAGTGCAGAACCCGACTGAAGTGTCTACAGGATCAGTGCAGGGAGACACTGCACCTGCTTTGTCATCTCAAAATGATGATTCAATAATACAAAAATTGCCTTTTTACTAGGATTGTTGGTGTCACATAGCTTGGGTTCACAAGCATGTGATATTTTTCATCCTAATGCCCCTATATGCCTATGGTCATGAGGACAGGAAAAAGTTGTAAAAGCTTCTCTTGGTTTCAACTTTCATTCAGTGTCTTTTAACTACATTCACTTTTTCACACTATGTTGTGATTCTACAGCCTCTCAAAGGCCACTTGCTGAGCTAATTCTAAGAGAATTCTTAGAAGTTTCAGCTGGCAAAATGATGCCTTTTAACTCATCCCATTGTCCTTCTGTTTATTCAGTTTATGACTCCTTCTAGTTGGTGTTTAGCATTTGTAGTTTCATATTCACTGGTTGCAATAAAATAAAATGATGCTTTGACAATTCACCTTTTGAACTATTATGATGCTAACGATGAGCAAATAAAGTTATGATCTTTCTAAATTCAGAGGTATGACAAAATACTTTTACGTAATAAATTATGTTACCCTGAGTGTTGTCATTTTATGTAGTTGTACAATTAAAGGGGGGTGAGAACAATGGGAAATAGAGTGATGAATTATTTGCAAAACTGAATATGAGGACTCGGGTACAAAGAACAGAAGTGAGTAAGTGCTGAACAGTGTCGTAAGAATGTACTTTGTATTCTTAGACTCATAGCTTTAATCTTTGCATATATTTTAGAGGAGTATTTTTAGATGGATTTCTCATTTCATTCAGATATTTTTATAGTTTTGACCTAAGTGAAAATAAAACCATATACCGGTACTTGTAAATATACATAAGCCCGTATGTTTATGATGTGCATCTAAATTAAAAAATAAAATAAAATAAATTAAAAGTTCTTTCCCCATTTTTTAAAGTTGTGCAAAAAATTTGCCATTACAGTTTACAAGAAATAATCAACGTTAGATAATTTTACCAAAGATGAACATCCGAGAACTTTCCAGAAACACTTATGAAACTGGAAATAGTTTTACATTAGAAATTCAGAAATTTTGGACTATAAGATAGCTCCCTGTTGTGGAATATCAATATTGCAGCACTCATGGCTCACTCAAGACTGTTCAGAAATAGGAAAAAAATAATAAGTTTTAAATTTCTTCCTATTTAGGCATCTGATAAACTTCTCGAACTTTTCTACATGTATGTATTCCCTATAATATATTTCCCTGTTCTGCCAGTTTGGCATTATGATGTCAGTTGATAGTTGAAATGGCAAGTAATTTCTTTTCCCAATATCTTTAGCCATTCTTAGTTAACTGTTCCTCTCTTTTGCTGTTTAGTTTAGCTATATGCTCCTGTATTCCTGCTTTTTCCAAGTTCCTTATAATTCAGTGGTAGCTATCCATCGATATGATTTCTGTCTAAATCATCATATGGACTCTGTCTAAAATAAAGGAAAATCAAACCCAGAGAAAAAACTAGTGAGTCCATAATTCAAAATATAGGTAACTAATAGCATCCTCATTTGTTCCAAATTGGTTTAGGTAAACTGATGTCAGTGGGAAATACACCTTTGATTACCATTTGAAATTTCATTTATTGGATTATGGGCATTAAAAAAAAAAAGAATTTCTGCTAAGTAGGAGCAGAAATAACATGTCTTGTCATATGTCTAACCCTTTAATTCTGTATTAACTACACGTTAATCCACATTCATGGGAGTGAATGTGTATTTTGACCCAGTTCTGCTTTTGTTGAATGTAGTGAAGAGATGCCTATTGCTTCTATAATTCTTACCCAGTGTTACCAGGAATCCTTCCTTTTCTCTGAGCTATTCTTATATCAAGAAATGTGGGATATGTCCATGCAGTTTCCACAGGTTTTGATGCCATTAATTATTAAGAGATAGAAGACTTCAGAAAGAAGTATAAAAAATACCCTTTATATACTGCATAAATTTTAATTGAAATTGGTTCTTGCAGCTGGTGCAGTGTTTTTCAATTTGACTTTCACAGATGAGCACAAAGCGGAACAGAATCAGTTTATAGTATTCACAGACCCTAAAAAGGCTATCAATCAGTAAGTGGACAGCAATGCGTTCTTCAAGCCTTGCAGACTTAAAAGTACTTTTATGGTTACCAGTAATGTCAGAAATGAACTAGATATCTCAAAAAATATTATAAATAATTTTGTTGATATTCAGAGAAAGCACTTGGCATGAGCAGGATGAATGTCTAGTCTGTCTTAGTTCCTGGCATTTAATCTTCAGGAGATCAGCTTTACAAAAGTACCTAATAGGCTGATAATCAGTTATAGCTGCCTATGTGACTTCTGCTATGTGACTGCCCTGAGGCAAATGTTCTTCATGTTTCAGAGCCACTCCATAGTATTGCACATGCTCACTTCTGGATGGAGGGAAAACAGAGTCTTCTCATCCACAAGGACTGTTTGGATCATTGCAGTAAATCATTACAATGCAGGCTTTATTAATAACCTACATATCTGCCCAAATGTAAAATCCAGGGAAACTACTGGGGACCTCTGATTTGTCTCAGTAGGCTTTGGATCACAGTGAATATAGTTCACACCCAGACACTCGCAGCCTCCAATGAGTCTGTATGCAGGGAAAAGGAAGACAAAACTAAACAATGTCTCAGGTTTTCATCATTGTCTTTAAGTACCCATTTCTAATTTGCTAAGCATGATGTTGCTTTATATGTTGTTCATTAGCTCCTGTTGAAGAATGAACTGTTACTGCTAGTCTTTAAATTAGGAAAACAGATGATGTTGTTTTCCTTTGTGCCTTTAAACATCACAGCCAACTACATTAGAGCTTGCAAATTCATCGAAATTCATGTCATAAGATATGGCACTTCTAATAAACCTGTTTAGATGGATGTAAGAGGAAAAGTGGCATGTGTTTGTGTTGGACAGAGAATTTTATATTTGCAGTAATTCCTTGTAAAAATTTATCTTTTCTATACAAATCAATTTTGTGTTGATTATTATGTTTTTGAAGACTGCAGTAGAAATTTAGTTGCAAAATGTTATAATACAAACCTCTGAAAACTGTTTCTTATGCTTCTTGAAAAGGAAAAAAGAAAACACTTAACTGAAGCTTCATGTACATCCTATCTAAAAAAGAACTCAGGGTCAGTCCAGAGAATTCCCTCAAAATGGACGGGCTCTGTATCATTCAGAGGGGCAACTGCATCAGAAACAGACTCTATGGACACTTTTGTTCCAGGGGAAATTGTTTGGACATGGTGATCTAGATGAGTTCAATTCCTTAGCTATGACAAAATCCATGTGCATCCTCAGGAAGCCCAGTTCTTCAGATGTGTTCAGGTAACCTGTTCTCATTTTTTCCATGAGATCCATGGTCTCTGTCTTCCTTCATGGTAGACAGGTATGAAAAATCTCACTCATGTACACAAATGTCAGGCTTAAACTCTAAAATGTCTCCAGTCTTCACAGAATCACAGAACTGCCAGGGTTGGAAGGGACCTCCTGTGATCACCTAGTCCAACTTTCCTCTTGCTTGCTTGTGCCATTAAATAAAATAGAATAAAATAAAAAACAAAAAACAAAACAAAACAAATAAAAAAAAACAACCCAAAACCAATAAATTTAAAATTGTTTCTGGAATTTCAGAATAGATTGTAACAGCAATACAAAGCTCATTGCAAAATCTAGCTTATGTTACAGACAAATGTAAACAAACTGAAAGGCAGAAACCAGACTTTCTTTGAAAGATCACTAAACTGTTCAAGTGACCTAGAGATGTTTTGGTTTTTTCCTAAACTTGGTACTGGTTGTACATCATGTGACAATCCTTTCCTCACAAAGAGTTGGATTTCGTGAAGTTCTTGCTTCTGAAATTAATCTGTTGCATATGCCTTTCTGGAGTTCTGCTAAACTGTCACTTACAAATTCCATTTCTCCTTCCATTGTGGATGTCACAGAAGTTAGTTTTATGTTTGCTGATCACTAGCTTTCTTTTTTTTCCCCTGGATTTTCAGACTACGAAAAAAAGGAAAAGCTGTAACTGAAATAAATGTTTCAAATTATTATGCTACAGTACTAGTAAGTACTTAAAAATACCTGAGTAGAAAGGAGGTAATATGTAGGATGAGGCATCCTGAATTAGTAGAATATATTGCTCTGTTTGATGAACTTTCTGTGGCCAGTTGAAGAACAATTTGAAATCACTGAATGGCTCTAGGCAATAAAAAAGAAGGGGTAAAAATTGTATTAATGGGGATTTAACTTCTCTTTCCTTTTCTGCATATTAATTGGAGACTGATGTTAATACTAGCACAGAGTGCATCTCTCAGTAGGAGTTCTTTGTTATTTTTCACTTTCAGAAAGCAACAGGTGTTGCTGTTGGTGTGTGCAGTTTCACAGCCCTTTGGACAGAAATGTGGCAGCCAAATCATTAATAAGACTAATTTGGTGTTAACTACAGCAGGAAAAAAATCAAACACAAAATCCAAAGCAACAATCCAACAACCAAAACCCCAAGCAAATCAAACTAAACAAGCATTTCCCCCCAAAATATTGCAAGTGAAACTACGTGGAGATTTTTAGGATTACCCCAGTAAAATTCTTAATACTTTCATGTGAAGGCACAAATGTCATCCATTATAAGTAAAACACACACAGTCCTGAAGTGACTAATAGGATTCTGAGGCTTCAATGTGAAAATTTAAATTAAGTGTGTAATCTTGTTTTGCTAAGGCTGCAGGTTGGTACAACTGAGATTATTCAGCACTCCAGCACAGCTGAGTGACATGTGGAGGTTGTCATAATATCAGTCTGTCATTATAAATAAGACTTTGGTTTTGAATTTTATGAATCTTAGGTAGATTCTCAGCTGTCATGGAATTAGCTCTCTACTGGGTTCAGTGGAAACACAGCACTACAGCTGCCAAGGATCTGGTCCAAAGTATATTGGAAAAAATGTTAATGTCAGCTTGATTTCAAACTGTCACCTCAAACCCTTAAACCCTGACTCTATTTCTAATCATTTTTTGTTAGTCACACAACATGACTGACATGTTCAGTTGAGACAAAAGGAGGAGGAGTGAAAGACTGGTACTGTAAAAAAAATATAATAAAACCTGATTTATCTTAATTATTCATTTCTTTTTTTATTATTTCACTGAAGAGTTTAAATAATGATCATTGATATGGTGCATCAAGTATGTGGTTTAGAACCAACAGGGGTGGCAGGCAGACATACAAGATACCAAATGTGAGATTACTGGTCAAGCAAACCACCTAGAAATGGTTGCACCCTGCCTCTGTCTCAGGTAATATTCACTCCAGGTGAAAAGAACACTCTAGGAAAAAAGGACAGCTTGCAAGACTTTTAAAGACTACTAGACATTCACAGGGCTGTGCAAAACCAATCAATGAGCATGACAAAGCTGGGCATGTTCAGCTCTTCTGGGTCTGACAATACCGTCTGGCACAGCCACATCTGGATATGAGTCCCAGAGGAGGCTGTTGGGACATTAAGTGGAAGGAATGGTCAAGGTGTTCAAAATAAACAAAAGGAGATTGTTCTTTCATACGATGTGTAGTAAAACAGTAAAATTACTTGCCACTGGCTGTTGTGCAGGTTGGATGCTTGTATGGGTTATATGAGTTAAAAACACATCCAGGCAGGTCTATGGAACAAAAATCCATTGAGAGTGTGGAAGTACACAAGCCATAATTCAAAGGAAAATGCAAGCTTATTCTGCGCAATTACAGTTACGCTGCTTCCCCCTCTCTTAGACTGTTCGTAGGTGGTCAGTGTGGGCATGGCTGGAGAGGTTAAAGTCACCTACATGGTGCTTTGGTCTGTCATAGCTCTGTTATATTTTTATAGCAGTGAAGCAGCTCTAAAAATGTTCTTGTACTGATACAAGTACAAAGGCATCTCATTGTCACCCAGTTACTGATTGTTATTTAGAACTTAGATGTGTGGACTTTGTGCTATTCTAATTTACTTGAGTCCCATTGATGAGTATTTACAGTCTATCAAACATCATAGGCTCCTTCAAAAAATATCTATTTCAAAATGTTTATTTCAAAATGTCCTTTCTCATGTAAAAATAGTTATCAAACAAAAAATATCGTAAGAGAAAACAAAGTTTGTTGTAAAGCAGAGTTCATTGCATACACAACTCTCTCAAATTCATTCTTGCAATTGAGATTTCGTTAATTTCTCAGTCTGGATCTGTTTAAGGCTGCACAAATTTCTGGGGCATGAACCAGAATATAGGAATTAAAATATTATGATTAATACCTACTTCTATAAACCTCTCAGCACCATATAATAGAGGATAACCACCATGAAAATAATAATAATAATAAGAAGAAAGGTTCATCTGCTAAGCTGTTAAGCTGTTAGACTGAACCTTTAGCTACCCCAAGCAAATAGGTTTGGGGTTTAGTTTGCAATGGTGAAAAACCCTCTAAGTAAATACTGATGTTTCATCAATGAAAATAACTGAAAATCTTATCACAATATTTAGAATGTTTTCCAACTTTAATGGGGAATTAATGTATTTACAGCGCTCTGAAACTAAATTCTGAAGGTACCAAATTGCAATTTTGTCCAGTTGGAAAATACTATTAGAGAAATGTGGGTGATTTTCAATGACCTTAAAGAAAAGTATGTCTTTCATATTCTTAAATACAAGACTGAAGTTTTTGCAATAAAATATTAACTTCATCATGTACTTCTTTTAGGTTAAACCTCATTAGCTGTAGATATTGGATCACAGTAACAGGTCTCATCAGAGGAGTGAAAGAACATAGACTAAGGAGTGAACTTTTGACTTTTAACGTTAATGGTAGGTAGGCATACACAGATGAGAATTTAGGTATATGGAACTAAAGATTTTACATAAAATATCTTGCTTGATAATATAATTGTTTACTAAAGAGATACAGGTACATAACTTTCCAAAACCTGGAATACAGTTCAGATAAAGAAACACAACTATCATTGACAAAAATTCTCTGAATGAAAATCCACCAGAAACTATGTAAGATTATTCAATAAAAAACTCAGCTTCCAGCCAACATCAGGAGCATTACAGGAATATTGATGTGACTGCTACTGAATATAATCTGTGTAAATTCAGACACACAGCTGTGTATCTAAATATAAAAGTACAATGCACATAACTAAATTAAAGGAAGAATAAAGACACTTTTTTCTAAAGAGTCACAACTTTTAATTTAGAATTTTAGAAAAATTATATTTGGACTATTCCTAGTTGGAATAATATAGTATTAGTTAAACAAAGTTATCTGACAGACTATGTGGATTAGAGTGTATTTAACGCTTTACATGGCATAAAATCACAAAAAATGCGCAGCCATATATTTTGCAGTTATACTAGACGTGCACTCAAATGGATGGTACTTTGATGGCTGTCCACTTATGGGGCTTTTCATAGAATCATAGAATCATAGAATAGTTAGGGTTGGAAAGGACCTTAAGATCATCTAGTCCCAACCCCCCTGCTATGAGCAGGAACACCACACACTAAACTAAGTCGCCCAAGGCTCTGTCCAATCTGGCCTTGAACACCGCCAGGGTTGGAGCATTCCCAACTTCCTTGGCCAACCTATTTCTATTTTGTTAGGCATCTATCTGTGTTTGTAAAGACCAAAAATGGCATTGTCAACTGTGGTCATATGTGACCTGCCAAAGATCAGACAGTCTGACCTGTAGAGGTAGAGCAGGACCCAGGAACTACAGTGATAACCCACAGGCCTTTCTTTAAAAGAAAATTCTATCAAAGAAAACTGGGCAAAGACTTTCACTGTATTGTAAAAATGTTCAAAAAAATGTGTAGTTCTAATGTCTTTTAAATTATTTAATTTTTATTTGTTTTATAACAGCCACTGAAATTTGCCACAATAAAAATATAGAAGGAGATTTTTTCAACAATTAGACCTTAATTAGCCACTTAGATACTAGTTCCAACAATGACAAGGGCTGGAAGGCTAACAAGGTGACTGGGAACAGGTTGTAAAATATTTTCTCACCTCTGGTCGCTGAAAGAAAGATTGCAACCTTTGCATGCTTCAATAGAGAAATTTTGGAGCTTTTTTACTGGATATACAGTAATTTCCCAACTATCAGCAGACCTAAAACTAAAGAAGCTCACAGGTGAAGGTTTCAGTTCAGACCTCAATTTCCTAAAGCAGATATCACTGTGCTATTATGGACAACACATGGTTTTTTGCTTCAGCCTTTGAAGGCCAAGACCAGCATTGCTGCGAACAGAGAAAGCAGAAGTCGACAGCCATAGTGACTCTATTTCTAAAAACTAATTCATCAACCACAGATCCACATTCTATTACCTGACTTTCCATGACATCATGAAAGAAGAGGATGAGACTGCAAAGTTAACTGGAGAATTCTGCTTGCAAAGGATCAGACCTACTTGGCTGACAGAGGTGTCTAATTTGTCAGTCCAGTAGTTAAAGTTCCAGTAGAGTATTGCTGTTATTCACTTTTTCGTTTAGTTTTCTTCTTTGCAAATATTATGTGAATTGCTCTGCAATTAAGCCATAGATAATTCTTAGACCTCACTTTGCCTGCTAGGGGAACCCTTAGGGAA
>NW_009926899.1:0-8022 GCF_000696875.1 Nestor notabilis | reverse complement strand
ATGCATAATACAGTACTAATCATAGCTTCAAGAAAGATACTTAGGGGTTTTCATAAAGGAGATGGTTGCTTTTTTGTCTTTGAAACACTTCTTTTTTCTCAGGCTTGAAAGAAGAGAAAGAATCAGTAATAGTCTCCTGGACTTCAGCATTTCATTAGACATTCTGCCACTCCCAGAGACTCTATCTGCTTGGAGCTGTTTCAGAGATTTTCTAAATTCCTGATAGCTGGACAAAACCCCTTTCACCTTCTGTCCTGTCTCAGATGACACATCTCAGAGAATGGCTGAGCATATCTTCAAAAAAAAATATAAATGAATAAATAAAAGGGAAAAGGAAAAAGGTAAGTGGAAAAAGGAAAAAGGGAAAAGGAAAAAGGAAAAAGGAAAACAAATAGTCTTACTGCTACAAACCTGCCTCCTTCATGGCAGAGGAGTGCTCCCACCAAACAAAGGAGGGAGAGGAGGCTGGTCCCATGGCACTGAGACAAAGCAGAGATGTGATGCTGTGATAACAAAGGTAGGATCTCATTAGCCCTAACTTTGCATCCAGCACCTGTTGTATCCTGAAAGAGTAACCGAAGTAGTCAACACAAGACTTGTTTTGCTTTAAGATTATTAATTTCCTTTTGTTTGCTAGATCATCAGGAAATGATATATGACTGTTAAAGTGAATGTGTTTGATTTCCTGACTATTGGAATCCATTGGTGGCTGTGCTGAAAGCATGATTTCAAATTCTTATAAGGTCGTTATCTTCAATATCTGACCAATGTTCTATGTGCTGTTACTGGCAACCTGTTCTGCTAAAAGGTCATCTGTCATTGACTATCCTTTAGGGTACACAGGCAGCCTATCAGAACTTAATGAGCCAACCAGTACTGAAGTTATTTTGTCTACTTTTACAGACATGAGAGGACATGCTGTTTCTAAATTAGACTCATTTATTTCCTATGAAACACTGATGGACCAAGACCTCTGCTTCATCCTTTGCTGACACTTACATTACCAGCTGCACAGCTGAGCAGGTATGAGTGAGTATGAAGAGATCAAGCCAGTCATAAAATAGCAAACTCAGAGGGACCAATTAACTCCTAAAAAATTATGTGCACATCTTCCTCAAACACTGTGAGTCAGACACTTCTAATTTTAACAGCCGTAATACTTTTCAACTCTGGAATGCAAACAGTGGAAATGCAATAAGGATCAAAAATTAATATTAGTTTCTTTAACTTTGCTGCTTTAAATAACTGTTCGCTCTCTGAGAAAAGTCCAAAGAAGCCTGAAATGGCAGGGACTGACAGGCTGGTAAAAAAAATAGAGATTGAGACTAAAAAAATCTATTGGTGGATCTGAAAAATTTCTTGAAAGTGTTTGAGCAGGTAAAATCAAATACAGGGTTAACAAAGAGATAAACCACAATGGCTTTTACACAGTATTGAGCTGAAATGTGAACTCCTGAGATGCTTCACAATGACAGAAATTCACAGACTCAGACTAGTAGAATAGTTTGAGTTGGAAGGGACCTTAAATATCGTATGGTTCCAACACCCGTGCCATGGGCAGGGGCACATTCCATTGGACCAGGTTGCTCAAAGTCCCATCCATCCTGGCCTTGAACACTGCCAGGGTTGGGGCATCCACAGCTTTTCTGGGCAACCTGTGCCAGTGACTCACCACTCTTCTCTCAGAAGGTTGATTAATCAACCTCTTTTATCAAAGGGCATGGAAGTAAGATAGGAACGCAGATCCTGTCAAGATGCCCATGAGCAAATGTGCAGATGAGTAAATCACTAATAATTTCAGAAACAGACAACTGCAGGTGATTTCATAGGCACATCTTGAACCATCATTATCCATAAGCTCTGGTTACATCAGACAGATTGGGCTGCCAAGCCACATGAGCTAGAGGAGGCTTCATAGCAGTGTGACATTCAGGTGAGGCCCAATGCAAGAATCACTTTAATGTTTCTGCATTATAAGTGGAAGTAATTGGATGGTGCATTTATAGACATTTCTTTGTTTTTTTAAAGAAGATGGTTTGATGGCTGAGCACCTCAAGTCATCCTGCAGTCAGCAAGATCAGTCTTGCTTCAGAACTCTTCAGTCTCACTGCAACAGAAGTCAGTAATACATAAGCCATGGATGTAGACTGATCAATGAAAAACTAAGAATAGAGCACTGACAAAATCATGCCTCTGTTGCAGCAGATTTGAGAAAAAAAGTAAATTTAGTGTGGTTTATTAAAAAAAAAAAAAAAAATGGAAGGACTCAACCTGACCTTGTGCAATGTAGGAACTACTCTACTCATTGCACACGTTTGTAAAGAGTGTATCCCATTCTGAACTCAGGTATTCACTTACACTGTAATGTAAGCATGCAACGTTGTTATAGTACTCAAGAATAATGTGTACAAAATGCTGAGGTTTCCCAAAAAAGATTGTTTGAAGGACTTGGAATAAAGATGTTATTTCTTCTCTCAAATGACAGTAATATTTGCTAGGGGTACTGAAGCTATGTTTTTATTTCTATGCAAACCATGCCTGGGGAAGTTTCTGGCCACAGAGGCTATCTGGCATTGAACAGATTACTTCTATTCTATTAAACTTTCTTAACCTCCAAAAGAAGGCATCAGTATGCAAACCACTTTGTGTGAATAGTCTTTTCAGAGTATTCATCCTTGAACCAGGATGAATTAGGAATTATTTTGAAGACTGCTAGCTAGCATGGGGCAAAATGATGCCAGAGAAGACTGTATGACTATACAAAGTTGTGTTACGATATACTTGAAGCTCTTGTGGGTTATACCTCTGTTCTAGACCTAACTGTATGGCACTGTTGTTTGTGCTATGTTACGGTGGAATTAATGAAGAGGATTGAGGAATAAAAAGGAACAGACTGAAGACTGAAGAAGACAAATTCTGGAATTACTAACATATTTTCTGAGGGAGGGTTGTGTTTTCCTTCTTGTGACTTGAGTTCTACTACCCTCAGAAGAAAGCTGAGATATATGTGAAAATTTCAGGTCTGAAGACTCATGCATTAATAACAAGTTTTACAGAGTTACAGAAACATTGGATACTGAATACTGAAAGCTGAGATTGAAATAATGTGTATACATCCAATTGTATGCCTTGGGTAGCTTTTGATAATCACCTTCGAAAGGATTCAAGAAATTGCCCAGAATTACTCTTTAGATCATTGAATTTTTCCTTGATATTTATTGAATAAATAGAAGACACAGGGAGAAACTTAACTGTAGCACTAATAAAGATAAACTCAGCCTGAATCCTAACCCTAACTGAAAATGGTGATCCTAACACAAACTCTAAAACCTACCCTTAAACCCTTAAACCTAAACCTATATCTTTAACCTAACACTAACTCTAGCCCTAAACATAACCTTTACCTTTTATCTAAACCTTAACCATAAAACTTAAGCCTAAGCCTAAGCCTGACCTTAACCCTAAAACCTAGCCCTAACCCTAAATCTAAATCTTTACAGTAAGCATGAAAACTCAACCCTAACCCTAACCTTAAGTCCTAACTCTAGCCCACTTCACCTCTCTATATAAAACTTTTTTGTTTACAAAGAAATATCAGATTTCTTTTTTCACTAGTTGAGTTACAGCAGCTCCTCCTGTTTAAAAGAAAAAAAGTTTTATATTGTAAACTATGTAGGATACCTCAGTTTACTGATAATTAATATTTACTTCAAAGACCAGATTTTTTAGTATTTTAACTGTGCAGCTGCTGAATAGTGAGTCATACTCAATGCTGAATACATTTTACCAAAGTGTCAGGTAGAAGGGTACTAAGCAGACTTCATGATTTTCACACAAGCATCTGAGTAGTTTTACAGCAGAGATAACATTAAATAATGTAATTTTATTTAAAAAAACTTGAAAGTATATTTTGTTTAAGTTGGTGTAACTTCCTGACCTAAAAACTAGTTTTCAGTCTCAGAGCAATAAAGCTGCCTTCTGAAAAAAAGCAATTGCTAAACCCCCTACTCTGTAACTTCATTCACTACAAGATTTCTATTATGGTTTCAGGGAATGTGGAAATTTAAAATTAAGTGTTTTCTGGGGAATGCTTTCAGTGGATGTCAAGGGAAAATACGATTAACCTTACTGCATCAAAGTTTTGAAACCTGAGCTGACTAACAGGGCTAACTTCCTGTGAGACCTGACTGTGTGCCACACAATGGTTAAGACAACCTTGCAAGAAACTTTCAGTGCTGTCCTCACATGCTGTAGGCTGAGCACTGCCTAAGGATACAATGCAGATGTTGGAGACAACTGGGTGGATTCTTTGGCCATTAGCTAACATCACCCTAGATGATTTCGTTAGCAAATCCCTTAGTGTTTTCATGGTTTTCAACTTAATGGATAAAACAATTGTAAGAAAAGAATCGTGATTTCTAGTAAAACAATTAGGGGAAATATGCCAGAACATCCAGTTAGAGTAGGTCCAAAATTACACTTCAAATTTACTCAAATGTAACAGCTAATTGACAGATACACCTGAAAAATCTTGATGAATAAAACATTATTTTATCTATTCCTGTATGCACATAAAAGCACAAAATCTCAATATTTGAACACTTGCTACCTTTATTTTGAGTAAGTGATTTCTTAAGTTGAAATGATTGTTCATGATGTTTGCTTAACTGTTGACAGGACAAGGGAAAGGCAAGTCAATTAGATTTTTTTATTCAGTCTCTGTTCTCGTGTTCCTGTGCAGTAAGTGTGAAATTGTTTCCACCTTTGAGTGTCTTGATTGGAAGGAGTAATGGCACAATAATCTAACAATACCTTCCTCACAATGTTTGCAGCTTCCCAGCTCTGTGTAAAATCCTTGGTGAGTGAAAGTTTTGAGATTGTGTAAAACAACCAGTGCCCTCTGACCTATGAAATTTGCTTTTATAGTCAAGCTACTTATAATATCATTATGTAAATAAAAGAGTTATTATCACAGCATTAAGTATGAAACCAGTTACATTCCTGTTTTTAGTTGCATGTAAGTTTTTTACTGCAGGTTAACATCATTTTAGATTGTTTTCTAACCTGTCTTTTTAATAAAATAATAAAAGAATAAAGTGTATTTCCTTTACAGAAGTGATGTCTCTAATGTTATTTCTTATTTGTTCTGTAACTCAATAATGAAGTTACATTTACAACAGAATGTAAATGTGCGTTATAGCAGAATAGATTCTGCTGTGACCTAGGATTACTGAAAGGGGAATGAAGTTTTGTACATTGAAGGATATTTAAAAACGAGAAAAAGAATAAAATGCACAGGATAGAGAAGAACAAATTCATGAACAGCAAAATATACTAAGGATGCCTGAAACCTGGACAAAACCCCAGACAATGGAAATGATGGTGGGGATGGAAGAGTAGCTT
This sequence comes from Nestor notabilis, assembly GCF_000696875.1. Classification (NCBI taxonomy): domain Eukaryota; kingdom Metazoa; phylum Chordata; class Aves; order Psittaciformes; family Psittacidae; genus Nestor; species Nestor notabilis. Next base: position 2,619 of record NW_009926899.1, on the reverse strand, counting down.
CGAAGGGACCTCTGGCAGAAAATGACTGGTCTGCAAATGAGATACAATCTGTAAGGACAGCAGTTTCTCTGTCTTTCAGCTGTTCATCTTCCACTGTCACACTACATGGGGTAGCAGTGACAGTGTTAGTGTGCATCCTCTTAGAGAATTGACAGCTTCTCTCTTGCATGTTTGTTCAGCTTTTCACACCATCACACAATGGCATTGCAGACAGACCCAAACAAGCACGAATTAAATGTGTAACCAGGATACTCATATCCTCAAAGCTTGGAAGCCTTACATAACTCAACAAATTGATGCAACTAATAGAGAGGGAACATTTCTCATACCTTTTTTTTTGGTAGGAAACTCCATTTTCATTGTTCATATTTGAATCTTGGCTTTTGCTTAATACAAAGGCATACTAAAATCTTGCACTGAGTGCTGGACTACTGTGGGCTCTCAGTGGAGCAGATGGGTGTACACACATCTGCACAAATTTAATTTAAACTAATATGCAAATAAACAGGATATGCATGGTCTCAAATGAAGGTTCTGGAAAATAATTTTTAATACGAAGAAGAAATATTTGCTCTTTTTAAATAATGTAGCGGAGGCAATGAAGTAAAACCAGAAAATAAAAATAAAAAAAAAAGGGAAAAAAATCAGAAACCCGAATCCTTTTTAAAATATACATGGCCTAGCTGGAAAAAAAAAATGGGTTTGTAATTCTCTATTTAATACATGGAAATAATCTGAAAGAGAAAATTGCTAAGAAGTTGGGCCACACTTAAAAAGATTTACAGTTCATAGTAGAGGAAATAGAACTAAAGATATGCAAGCAATGATCTTAAAATATAATTTTAAGTAATATACTGCTCATGACTGAACATTAATATGTTTCATATATATATCCATAAAACTGGCAGTGTTCTATACATATTTTAAAATATTCTAAGCACAGTTTTACACCTTCCTTTTGTCTTGCAGTGTTTAAATGATCTTTATTTTTAACCAGATAGATGATGGCACACCCATTGGTTTTCTGAAGAAATCTAGCATTCAAGGATATTAGCCTAAGAAGGATAATAGTAAGTTTTGCATTTTCCGCGTCACACTTTTTGGGACTCCTTTAACACTGAGGGTTATGTAGGAGTTCAGACAACTCTCAGGGGAAAATAACATCCTAGAGCTGCAAATTCTTTAGACGCTGTTTTGCTTTTTCTTTTCTTCAGATGACTAAACCATGCATCACTAAGTTCCTTTAAGTCAAAATTAAACAATGCAGCCTAAAACTGTGTAATTAGTCTATTATGTGCAGGATTATATGTTATTTGAATACAGGACTCTGTATTGTGTTGAATTAGTGTTGAGAATATTTTGTTTCAGATTGTTGGCTGTAGCTGACTGGTGCCAGGAAGGAGAAACTGCCATCATAGATCTGAACTGAGGAAAAGTGGTAGCATGCAGCAATAATCAGCTAGGCTGAGTGCTTATTTACATGGAGATCCTCACTTTTGTTAGCACTGTTTCATTCTTTTCAGTGAGCCTGAGAAGTAATCTGAAGCTGTTTCCTCAAAGGAATAAGCTTTATCCTGAAAGGAATAAACATTGAAATTATTCATCTCAGGCACTGGTTATTATTATGTTAATTGAAAGCCATTAAGTGAAATGTTCAATTTATAATAGGAATATTAACTTAAAGAGAATAAATTTCACAGTAATTTACCTAGAAATAGCATTTTCTGTAACAGCAAACAACCATTTTCAGTAACCAGTCTTTAGAAACTCCTCCAATTCTCCAGCTCTTTTCTCTAGTCCTGGAGAAGAATTATACCTGACAAATGATGATCTCTTTGAGTCAAGTCTCTGTTAATGCTGAGGTTAACAGGATTAATGCTGCCCAGAATTATAGTTCCTGTTAAATTCCTTTCCATCTCCATCCTCCCTTCCTTTGTCCTGTCCCTTCCCATCCCATCTCCTTCCCTTCCATCCCTCGTTCTCTTCTTCCCTGCCTTCCTTTCCTTCTAAATCTTGCACTTTTCAATACTTTACTGTATATCCAAGAGTATTTTGTGTACTGCAGGGTTCTTGAGGCAATGATAGTCTCACATCCCTTTGAACTTGAACATTATATCCTTATAGCACTGGCAAAAAAAAAAAAAAAGAAAAAAAAAGAAAATCTTTGCTTCTAGATACTGGTGGGTTTTGTTGGATCAAATATGTGTTTAGAGAGAAAAATAACAATGAAAACAAAATCTTTATTTGTAAAAAAATAGTTCCTAAGTGGTTTTTGCACTTTACCTTTTTCATTCTCAATATTTTCTTTCCTATTTCTTTATTCCCATACCTGTGTTAACATTTACTCGTATACAGACTTTTAGTTTGATTGTAACGTAAAATGTCATTAAATAATTAGGGGAGCTCAGCTTCTGTTACCAAATAGCTTAAAAATTTTTTTTGAGTACTCTCTCAGAATAGCAGTATAAAAACGTCCAAATAAAATCATAGAATCATAGAACAGTTAGGGTTGGAAAGGACCTTAAGATGACCTAGTTCCAACCCCTCTGCCATGAGCAGGAACGTCACACACTAAACTATGTTGCCCAAGGCTCTGTCCAACCTGGCCTTGAACACCGC
>NW_009926898.1:0-10768 GCF_000696875.1 Nestor notabilis | reverse complement strand
GTTAACTCTGCGGTATGTTTGTATTCCTTACCGAGGGCAGTGGCCAGGCAGAGGTCATGGGGTGGGAGGTGCTGGGATATTTTGGCTCTCTCGGGGCTTGCCAGAAGAAGGGAGATCCTTTCCTAAGCTGCAAACTGGGCTGGGATCGGAGCCGCTCACCCTGCCGTGAGCCCCGCACCTCCCCCGGGGCACAGCTGGAGCACGGCCAGCTGTGGAGGGAGCAGGCTGTATCCACACGCTGGAAACCATGGAAAAGCTGAGCCGGCACAGGGTGTGGGGTTGTGTTCCAGGAGCTGAATGATAGAACTAGCCAAACAAGTCCAGTGTTTGCCTTGCAAGGGGATGGGTCCCAAAACAGTGGTTTTCTGCTCCGGATCTTAGAGGTAGGACTGGAAATACATCTGTGAGCTCAAACTTCGGGAACCCCCCCTGTGTTTCTATACTGTTACGGTGCTGGGAGCTGTGTGTGTGCTCAGTGCAGTCAGGAGCACTGGCTTCAAAGCAAGCCTAGGTTGGAAGTGGGCAGCACACATGATAGTTTCGGCTGCCTTCTGATAAATAAGGTTTATTCTGGACTCAGCTTTTAGAGGAGATCGATGGGGACTTGTAAGTGCCTGGTTAGCTGATAGGGCCTGCCAGGAAGCAGTCATCCATGGGAAAGATTTGCCTAATGGGAGGAAAGCCTCATGCACCTGCACTCTGGCATCTGGGCGCAGTGTTCTGGGCCTGTTCTAAGCCAGGTTTACTGTACTGTGGTTGTGCATCCCTCCCCCTCTCTCCCAGACCCAAGAATTCCTGTTAGCCTTCGCACAAGTGCATGGAGTTGGATGGCTGGGAACCCCCTGACCATTAATTCTCATCACCCAACAAGGGTGGGAAGGGCCACGCAGTGACAGGAAGGGTGGATCTAGTTATCTCCCTGTGTGTGGGACGCCCCTCAGAGCCCCCAGACTCTCCAAGTTTAGGAAATAGGGGGATCAGCTGCCTGGGCTGTTCCTGCTGCTCCCTGACACTCAACCCTGCAGGGAAAGCTGATGTATGTTATCAGTATAGGATAAGTATTATGCTACACTTTCCACTGCACCCAAGGGAAATAGTTAACATTCAAACATGTATATATGTCTATAATCTGTATATCCATCTATCTCCATCTTAGCGTGTTAGTTTAGGTACTTACTTGTGAATACATGTACATTAGATTCAATAATGAAGTGTTAGAAATCCTGTGATTCATTTTAACAATAGAAACTGCTGCTAAATGACATTTGTCATCTTTTAGACGTAAACCGTTGGCCAGGGCTGGGACTAAACCTGGGTTCACCCAGATTCTTCTCTTAGAGCAGGTTTAGGAAGCAAAGTGGTCTAATCTGAACCTCATGGCTCAACAGGAGGGTCTCCCTTATTCCTTTGTATTTTCAGTTTCTGTACACATCATTTCAATTCAATTCTGTATAAATCACTTCTGTATAAATCATTGCCAGTTCTGACACAATCTTTTTGTTTCTGGTAGAGTGAACCTCGCCATTAAATCCTGTTTATCAATTTCTATTAAAATTACTTTTGTTAGTATCTCTGACCTTAAACCCTCTGGTTTCCTGATGGGTATCAGCAAGCTCAGGCCTTTACTGTGGGTTGAAGCAAATGCCATGAGGACAGGGATTAGCCAGGACACCTCAGCACTTTCTAGCTGACTCTCTGCATGCATAGTTTAACTCTTCAAAACACAGGTGAGTGTTGTTCCTATCCTGAAGCTGGTTTGTCCTATTTGAGCTGCAGGCCAGGAACTGTGTTAAGCTGACAAATCTGGCTTTATCTTCTTCATACGATGTTTAAGCTGGATGAAGAATTGGAATCTTACAGTCAAGATTCTGTTGTGATGTGATAGTGCAGGAGCACTTGCCCTATAACCAGCACACCCATCCTTTCCTCATGTGTTGGTTTCTTTCTGCCAACTCATTTGGATACAGGATTTTTCTGCCTCCCACTTCTTTTTCCTTGTTTATTGACCTTTCTAATCCATAAACCAGGCTGTCAAATATTCCTGCTCCTGTGTACAAGCCAAGTGAATGGTAAAACCACATCAGGAAAACATCTGTGAAATTCAGAGCCACTATTTAGTGTCTGGCTAAAGCAAACAACGTTGGGTTTATACTTCTGTAAAAGATTAGAGAAGAGCAAAGATGACTTTTCCGTGGTCTAGGTCAGGTTTTGGCTGCTGACATCTCTCACCAAGTGAAAGAAAGCACCACTAATATCTCAACACTAATAACTTCCCATACGTTGCCTGGTCGCACAGGGTGTAATAAGGATGACCTAGAAAGCACTTGGGAGTGCCTGTGTGTAACACATCCGTGGCAAATGTCACACTGAGCTAACCTGCCTGAACTGCACCCTCCCAGTGTATCCTGGATTTGTAAGAGTCATGTGGAGCATGAGCAAAGACACTCCTGTTCTTGCACAACCGTCTGGGCTCCTTGCTACCAGCCCTTAAGCACCACGAGCAGGATTAAGGAGAGATGTCATCAGCCACTGGCATCACCCTTCATGGCAGAAGCTCTGCTCATGCTGTGCTGAATCTGAGTTGCAGGGAAGTGAACCTTGTCTTGGTGCTATCAACAGACCAGGGATATGAGGAAGTGTGTTCGTGTGTAGGCCCTATGCATGAAAGCCAAACCATAAGCAGAAAAGATAACCCTGGGGAGATGGCAAGAAAGGGTTTGTTTCTTTTTTGAGGGCTTTAACAGTCAAAGCTGCAGCCCTACAAGGAATTACACACTGCAGCAAGCTGAGGAAGGGTTGAATGCAGCAGATTTTAGGATAGATGGAAGATAGTTCTCCCATCCCACTTCTCAAGTGACGTTATCCTTTGCATGCTCATCTACACCCGGGTGCTGTCTCTGCCTCCCAAGGAGTGTGTGTGAAGGCTGTCAGGACACCCTCACCCTTATTCACCTTTATCCTGGCAAGGTCAAAGCCATGTGTTTTGGAGGCCCTGGGAATTGAGTCTCTCTGCTCCCAGGGCAATGTTATCTCCTTCTCCTTGTAGCCTCAGCCAGGCTGGCACACCAGTGATAGCAATGTCTTAAATCTAGTGCTGGTCATCTGCTTGTGCACCACATCCCCCCTTCAGCCAGGGCTGTTGCAAGCAGCCTTTGTTCAGTAGGAAGGAGGGCTGGAAACACAGGGATGCTGCTATGGGAGTTCAGGTGTTGCTTTTAGTCCCCAGAGGAACCAGATGGTCACCGAACCAGCCCCATTAACTGGCAAGAGAAGGTATATTCTATTAATTATTTGCTAGAAAACTAACACTCCTTGTTTATTACAGTTGTCAACTGCGGGGAGACTCAGACAGAAACAGCCTGACCCCATCTGAGAGCCATGGTGAGTGTGTGTGTTCTGTGCCATGCTGCGCCAAGCAGTTGCTCTCATCAGATAAAACATGGGGAGTGTAGCTCAGATAAGGACACAGCAGGAAGAACACTATCACTGTTCCTTTAGGGGAAGGGGAGTTGATCACTTCTCTCTGCTTCCTTATTCTAGAGGAGAATGACCCACACAGTTGGGTTTTTCCTGTTTGGGAGTTAATGGAAAATCCAATCAGATATTAATGGATGAATTTCTCCAGCTAAACTTCCTGGTTATATTCTTCTTTCCAGGTTCAAGCTGCAAGGTAGTTACCCTGTTTCAGAAAGCCTATCCTAGAGGAATATTAAGCAGTGTTTTGGTGATGGTTTTCAGGGAATATTAAGAGCTTTGGAAGTGTAGTCCCACAGAAATGGCACTGGACAGGAGGCAGGAGAAACCTGCTTGTGAATCACTGCTCTGAGTAAAACACTGTGCTTCCTGGTACCTTATGGTACAGAATGATGGTTGCTCTTGGAGAAGTCGGGAATAGGGCTTTGATGGGAACAGCTTCATCTATGATTTGCATGGAAAACTGCTGGGAAGAAGCCCCAGCCAGACTGAACAGAGATGACAGGCTGCTTGCCATTGTCTCCTTGGAAATCAGATACTCTGTGGGCAGCAAATGAAGATGTTTTCTCCTTTTAGCTGTGTCCCAGCAGCTTATTTCTTATATGGCTGGGAAGTCCCTCTAGAACTGTCTCTTCTTAGGAATTCTGGTATAAAATCAGTCAGGTTTGGTCAGTGGGCTTCAACTGGAAAGAAAGGGGTTTTTAAACTCAACTCTACTATGTGTATGTCCCTTTGAGTCTGTCTTTCATAACTCCTCTCCTGTGGGTTTAGGCAACAATCAAGGGGGCCTCAAGCTTCAGTGCTGAGCAAGAAGCACAGGCACTAAGGAAGGCTATGAAGGGATTTGGTAAGTTGGTCTCCCTCCACAATTCAACCTCTATTATTCCCCAAGCATTGGGAATGTTTGTCTGGTGGTTTGGTAGAGGGGAAATCCAGCCATTTTCATTGCCCCATCAGGGCACCGAAAGGAATTGAGTTGCTTAAACCCAACTGGAAATCCAAGTCTTGGCCACAAAACCATCCTTAGTCATGCTCTTGTCTCTCCTGTGGTGTGGCACTGCCATACTACTGGTTGAGGCACTTCTGTGCACTGATCTAGTCCCCAGTGCTGTTGAGAACCAGTTGTGTGAGGAAAAGAAGATGTCGAGAACCAGGTCGTGTAAGGAATGGAAGCTTAGGACTAATGGCACACTCTGGACAAGACCAGACCATGCATCTGGTTCTTGTGCAAGCAGCTTGACTGGTTTGCATTGCTCTCTTCCAGGCACAGATGAAGATGCCATCATTGACACCTTGACCAAACTAAACATTTCCCAACGTCAGCAAGTTCTGATCACGTATAAAAGCACTATTGGCAGGGTAGGTGGTCTTCAGACATGGGTGTCTGTGGCTTTACCTGGGAGATGGAGGCATTCTGGGGTTATACCACTTGGGTGAAATGTGACCAACCTCCTAATTTCCACAACAGTAAGGTCAGCACAAGCTTTTCCTGGCCAAGTTTGTTTTGGCCTTGTTCTCTTCAGAGCAGCTGTTCATCCAGGGCATGTTGGAGCATGAAGACAAGTGGTCAGTGAGTTTGTCCTGTTCCCAAAGGCTGTTTGTCCCAGCTCATTTCTCTTCTCTCCATGTTTTAGGATCTGATTGATGACTCAGTGAGTTTGTCCTGTTCCCAAAGGCTGTTTCTCCCAGCTCATTTCTCTTCTCTCCGTGTTTTAGGATCTGATTGATGACCTGAAGTCTGAGCTGAGTGGGAACTTTGAAAGGGTCATCGTTGGTATGATGACTCCTGCCATCATGTACGACGTGCGTGAACTGAGGAGGGCTATCAAGGTTTGGGAAGCTCCCTTTTCTGTTGCTTTTTCTAGTCAGTTTAGCATGCTATGCCATAATTATACATTTATTAGTGTTCACTTCTATACCATTAGAAAAATACCCTAGTGGCACATCAAACAGTTGTCATAATGCTCTTGGATCTTGTCTTTGTGACTCCCTAGGGAGCAGGAACAGATGAAGGTTGCCTGATTGAAATCCTGGCTTCTCGCTCAAACGAAGATATTCGGCGCATTAATGAGAACTACCAACTTGGTACGTGGTGCACGCTGCAAACCATCACCATACTGCCTGAGGGCACTGGTGTGCATGCATGGGCATGGGGAGGGGAAGGAGAAAGGTCTGATGGCCTTTAAATGTGACAAACCAGCAGATAGAAATATTGCCATTTGTCCAGAGAGAACCTCTGAGTTAAACAAGTGTCGGCAGCAGGACTGCTAAAGCCTCAAAGGTCAGAATTTCACCCAGAAATTGAATTGGCCTGAATAAAATGGGATGGAGCAGGGTGGTGATTGTCCCCCTCACTGCAAGAGAGACATTGAGGTGCTGGAGCATGGCCAGAGAAGGGCACCAGAGCTGGAGCAGGGCCTGGAGCACAAGTGTGATGGGGAAGGGCTGAGGGACCTGGGGGGTTTAGTGTGGAGAAGAGGAGGCTCAGGGGGGACCTTATCGCTCTCTGCAACTGCCTGACAGGAGGATGGAGCCAGGAGGGGGCTGGTCTCTGCTCCCAAGGAACAAGGGATGGGACAAGTGCTGGGTTAATGGTTGGTCTTGATCTTAAAGCTCTTTTCCAACCTAAACAATTCTATGGTTCCAAGATGTTTAGGGCCCTGAGCAGACTGATGTAGTTACCTAGCTTACAGCTGGCAGATGTTGTGGACAAACGCTGTCCAGGTGGTGGACCTGTTCCTAACAGATGGCATCTGTGTGTGCTTTTGCTAGAGTATGGCCGTACTCTTGAGGAGGACATTGTCTCTGACACATCTTCCATGTTTCGAAGAGTCCTCGTGTCCCTCTCGACGGTAAGTCCCAGCTAAAGGAAACAGGGAATCTTCCTGTTGCTGATTAATGTGCCTCTCCCTTCAGTCCAGAAGCTGGTTTAGGCTGGCTTTTATTTCACTTACCTTGCCTTTCACCTCAGCTGTGTTTTGCACATGGCTATTCCCTGCAGGGCTCTGGCTATGCATTAATGCCATGTGCTCTTCATGAAAGGGGGCAGTTAGAGTGTATTGCTGCTCATCTCAAAGTACACATCACATGTGAGCCAGATCTTGCTGTATTTCTAAGCTATCGTTCCCTTTTCAGGATCCCATTAACTTGTTTTCAATGGGGAATTTGCAGGAGTTGCTCTGGTGAAGTGAGTTTTTCATCCTTCTGTCTCTGCAGGGTAATAGAGATGAGGGGACCTATGTGGATGATGCCCTTGCTCAACAAGATGCTCAGGTGTGTAGCAACTTGCCTCCTTGCAAGAACTGTCTGTTCTTGTACATGTGGTGTGTGGTGAAACCCCTGCTTTCTCTAGACCTCACTTTTATCAAGGTAGAACAGTAAACCTGAAGCACCCACAGCAGTGCCCTAGGTGGAGACCTGGGCTCTGTTCTCAGTTTCGACCCTTAGAGAAGCTGCTTTGCTGTTCTGATTCAGCTGATGAAATGGAGATAATGGTTCTAACCTCCTTTGCAACTCTGTGGTGAGAAGTGTCTACGCAGGCTGGGTTTTTGGGAGGGGAGGTGACATTTCCATTGGGAGATGCTGTGCTTGGTTAATAGTTGTTGAAAGGTATCTGATCTGGACAAGCTTCAGGCCAGCAGTGCTCAAGCACCAGGGATCTCCTCTGTCAAGGTCATCTGCTTCGTTCATGAGGGAAGGGCTGTGGATGTTGTCTGCCTTGACTGTAGTCAAGCCTTTGACACTGTTTCCCAAAGCATTCTCCTGGAGAAGCTGGCTGCTCGTGGCTTGGATGGGTGTGCTGTTCACTGGGTAAACTGGCCTAGGGACACGGTTTAGACGTGGCAGTGTCAGGTTAATGGTCTTTCTGGCCTCCTCAGTTAGCCTTACTTTGTCTATTCATAATGTCTTCAAGTGCCTGTATGAAGCTGGGGAGCAGAAATGGGGAACAGATGAGGTACAGTTCATGGCCATCCTCTGTACACGGAACAGATACCACCTGCTAAGAGGTAAGATCCTCTGCGGTGTCCTGGACTTTTTTCCTTCTTTGGGGACGATACTTTATACTTACACATGAACTGATTGTGAACTCTTCCTGAGACAGCAGGAACCCAGTTGCATTCAATTGTTTAAGACCATTTTATTCCCTCCTGAGACAAAAAGGGATTGGAGAAAACAATCAGTACAACTGCTCCAACCCATGAAGTGTAGATGATGAAGTGTGACTTCCTCTGGGGCAGAGCATTTAAACTGCCATCACTAACCATCAGTTCTGGAGAATGCTAGCAGCAGTGGTAGGCCAATTAGCAAGACTTGGTAATTAAAATGAGTTATTTCCATGGGACAAGCCCTGATTTAGCTTACAATCTTACAGTAATGGTGCAATGTTCAGTTTGAGCCTGAAGAGCTTGATCTTACAAAGTGATCCTCCATGGGTTACACACTGTATGCCCTGAAGCTCTTTTTGTCACTGACTCTTCCTCCTAGTTTTTGATGCCTACAGAGGAATTGCTAATAAGGACATAACAGAGAGCATTAAATCTGAGATGTCAGGAGACCTGGAAGATGCTTTGTTGGCTGTGGGTGAGTTCCCTGCTTTTAAACTTTGGGTACAAAGTACTTAAATAACCAGAGAAATTGTATCTTGCCCTGGCTGGCTGTTCACATAGCTCCACAAGGCAGATCCATTGGGGGTTTTCTGCAAGCCACAGTGTTTCAATCTTTGCAGATACAGTTGGGTGAGAAAATCCTGTGCCTTATGACATTATTTGCTTTCCCAAGTGATGCTTTGGTATCTGACATTTGCTGTCAGGAAGCATTAAAGCCTTAAAGAAAATATTAGTGGGCATGGAGACATCAATTTATAACAGATCACTGTGGATGTCTGCATTGTACTTGCTGTTTGTTGGCCTTGGGTTGCATCTTTGCAGAATAAACACCTGCACTGAGAAAGCACCGTAAAGGTTTGGAAGATCCTCTCCTTCTGTCTTTATTGGTATTAATTCTCTTGTTCTCATTTCCTTACAGTAAAGTGCATGCGGAATAAACCTGCATATTTTGCTGAAAGGCTGTATAAATCTATGAAGGTAAAGAGCTTTTGGTGTGAGATTATTATCCCTTCCCTTTGCCTTTCCTTGCTTGAGTCAGTAGCATCACAACAATCATCAGCTGCTAGTGGATCACTCCATTCATGCAAAGATTCTCTAACTAGGAACAGATCCCACAGAAGACCACGTCATAAAACCTTTGTCTGTCACTGATTTATCCAGAATGCTCTGTACTTAGTTGTAAAGTTGGTTTATTCCTTTAGGGCTTGGGAACAGACGACAACACACTGATCCGAGTGATGGTGTCCCGCTCTGAAATAGATATGCTGGATATCAGAAGGGAATTCCTGACCATGTATGGGAAATCACTCTACTCCTTCATTAAGGTGAGCTTTCCAGTGTTGGAAACAAGGAGCTGGATTTGCTAAACAGCTTGAAGGAGGCAGGTCCCTGCTTGACATCTGTTGGGTGTTTTAGAGGAGGTGGAATTAAGGAGACTTTACATTTATGTACTGAAAATGTTCCTGAATGTTCTTAAATGCCAAAGAGGGACAAACCCTACAACAATCACATGTGCTGGGAAGACTCCAGCCTTGCGTGCAGATGTAAAACTAACCACGTTCCTTTTGCCTTCTCTCTCCAGGGAGACTGCTCAGGAGACTATAGGAAAGTGCTGCTCAGACTCTGTGGTGGGGAGGATTAAAGGATGCCTGGTTACTGTCTGGGTGATGGGAAGGGGCTGATCCTAAGGATTTCTTTCCTGTAATTTTTTCCCAAATATCTTATGAATTGCTATGAGCATTGACTTGGATTAATGTTCTGGTTAGATAATGGCCATTCCAGTTGACCCTTTTATATGCTTTTCTGCTTGGAACACCCATTTGCCTACTACTTGGGCTAGTAAAGCCCATCTTAAACAGAATGCTATCACCCAATATATAGAAGCTGAATCATTTCCTGACAAGCTGTCCCTTTGCTGTTGCAAAACTTAGCAACTGAAGCAAACTTGGATGCAGAATGTGAGAGGCTGCATAAGATAAAATTAACCTCACCAATGGAGAGTGCAGAATGCTTCAGGTTTTGCAAGATAATTAAACCACAACTCAATCATCTAAAATACAAGCATGTTTAGGTCTTAACTTGCCCTGTTAGTGTGGGGCATTGTGCACTTAATGTCTATGTTGCCTGTGGATCTATAGGAAAGGAAGATGTCACTGGTGATATCTCTTGCTGCCCTGATTTTGCAGCAGCCCCGTGTTCTTGGCTTGTGGGAGTATAAATCATGAGGGTTCTGTTACAGACCCTTCCTCTGGATAAAGTGATGTCGTTAGAATGGTGCCTTTTAAGGAACAATTCGTCCCCAAAAACCTCATCAGCACTCTCTGGTGCCTTAGAGGAGGTGCCTTGTCCTGGTTGGAGCCCTGTGTGAAGCTGTTCTTAGAGGGTCCTGTTTTCTATCTCCAGGCCAGCCTCTGGAAGAGGCTTTTCCCTCAGACCCTACACACCTGCCTGTTAAGCTGAGCATTGTTTTCACTGCAAAAATGTGCTTCTTGCTTGGCTTAGCAATTCAAGTATCTATTTTTAGCTGTTGGTAAATAACCCTGTTTTGAAGGCATCAGACAGCACTTGGAATTCAAAGGTACAAATACTGGCATGGCCTACACTCAACTGGGACACATTCTCTTCTAAACTTAAGCTGCTTTCGGCTTGAATACAAGATAACTGCTGTGGCCTCAAAATCATTTTCTTCCTTTCTGTGCTGGAACTGGAGACACATTCCTCAGTTTTGGTGGGAGTGGAGGCAGAGCTTTTTCCAGTGCAACTCTTCCCAGTTCCACGTGAAGCTCGGTGAAAGAAGAATTGTCTTACCCAGTGCTTACCAGATGCACTCAGGCTTGTGTTTGTGCTTAAATGCCTTATGTTATGTTGCTGAGTTTTTAATAAAGAATAAATAATGTGTTTCTGTACTTACTGCCGTGGTTGTGCACGCCGCGGGGTGATGGGGACGTAACCACAGTCAACAACTTCTGTGCTCTGCAGGTACTTTCCTGGCCTCAAGCTGTGCTGGGGGAGGTTTAGGTTGGATATTGGGAACAATTCCTTCACCAACTGCGGGACTAGGTGCTGGAACAGGCTGGGTCAATGGGCTGAAGCCGGTGTTACGAGGTTCAACAAGGCTCAGTGCCAGGTCCTGCGCTTGGGGACAGCCCCCTGCAGTGTTCCAGGCTTGGGGAAGAGCAGCTGGAAAC